>NC_068939.1:110399189-110702470 GCF_016801865.2 Culex pipiens pallens
GACTACAACCCACCGAATTATGGCCATGTGCTCTGTTTGGCTTAGCTGGTTGGAATTCCAGATCACGGATATCTACGAGATCTTGGGGGTCTCTAATGCAAGATTTCTACCCATCCCTAGCTATCCGAAGACTAGATTTGAGGTAGCGCCCAATCCTCTTTTAATACGTCATGGGATTCGAACTGAAGACTTTTTGGATCCGAGGGTAAGGCTCAGTTTGGCACTTTTTTATTTGTTTCAACATCCAAGCGAGACAACTTTTACTCTGAAATAAACTACCTATCGACCTAACAACTACACTCAGGTCAGGGGACCAAGGGTCAACAAGGATTGACCCAGGCCAACTAGGGATGGGTCAGAAGGATATTGCATTATAAAACAATTGATTTAATCCTATTTCAACAAAACTAAATCTCTAAAAGTTTGACAAAGCATAGCAACAGAAAGTAGCAGCCACCAGTTCTCAATCGAGCAAAAAATAACGTGCAAATCTGCACACATGGCGTCTGCCGTCTTCATCCGGCTTCACAAGGACTCGGGGGCCAGCACTACTAACCCGTTTGCATAATGATGCATCGTCAGCGGGTTGCATCTTTAACCTTTTTACTAGAGGCGAAACATTTGTTTTGTTTTTTCTCTCGAGCAGACTTTCTTCGTCGTCCTCATTACGCGAAAATGAATCCGGAAAGAAACGAAGGCCTGAGTCTTGAGTGTTCGCAAGTTAGTTACTAAAGTAGTGAACGTACAGACTAGCTTGGTGTGGTGATTTATCATGTTGGGTGAGACAAGTTGGCCACTTGTTTTTCCGTCATTATAAAGTTCTATTCACGCTTAGATTAACATTGTTGTATTTCTTATAATAAGTGACGGAAATTACAGTTTATTATTTGTTTTGGATCATTATATATTTGTTCTTCTTATTGAAAGAAAAGAAACTTCTTCATCACAATAACTGTAATTTAGGGTCCAAAATCAAAATAAATATCATATTTGTGGACTTAACTTTCGTTAGGGTTAATGGATGTCTGATGTTTGTGATGTATTGGAAAGGTCTTATCCATTACATGAAGTCTTTGGAGTCTTTCAACTGTTAGACTTTGACATCTTCCATAGAAAAAGTATGGTTTCAAGATGATTGTAGCTTTACTACCTGTGGTTCAAACGCACCTGAAGCACCACGTGTTTCCATAATACAGGATAGATACAACTTTCATGGAGACGCATGGTGTTTAGCTTGTTAAAGGACATTCATAATTCAAACTGAGTTTGCAAATCATCCGCCAACATCATGTTAATGTTATTTTATGATTTCAGAATTGTAACATACTCAGTTAAGATAGGAATTGAAAGAATTACTTATAAAAAGGCTGTTTCACCTAGTATCGCCGAATTTACCAATTCTAAAACGTTGAAGTAATTTGAGTAATTGAACATCACTTCCAGACTTCAATTAAGGCACAACAGACGACAAATTCCAACACTCATCAAGTCTCGTTTTGCTTTTACGCCTCATTTTTCACACACATCCGTTATTGCTATCTTTGCTAAAGCAGTAGGTACAAACGAAGGCATCTCAGCAAAATATAAAACGTTGACACCAACAAACACACATTCGGCACTCACAGAGATAGGTTCATTCCTCTCTGCATGGAACCCAAAAAGAACACAGAAGGTTCATTCACTATCACGCGCAAACCTCCCTCAAGACCACGTTGTTGACCCGAACGAACAAGTCTCGCTCGCTCACCCACTCTCGGTCGGCGTATCATTCATTCGCCAACTGCGATGTGCTGCGAGCGGTTGTTGTTGTCGAAGTCGGTCGCGTCGTCGTCGTAGATTTCGCTGTCGTGTGTTGCTTCGATCGAGACCTGTTCGTTCGCCCGGTCGTCGTGAAGATCGGCCTGCTGAACTTGCCCGGTGGGTTCGTGTGAGCGCGTGCTGTTGTTGTTGTGCTTCCTAAAAGGGCCTAAAAGGTTGAACTTTTGGGTGGTTTGACGACACATTCAAACAAGTGGTGCAAGTCAAGTCAAGTTCGCTTCCGGTTCGGGTCAAGACAGGAGGAGTAGTTCCGGGGCTTGTGTGTGCTTTATCGCTGTTATCAACATCTCCTCCTATTCATCCGTATCCTGTGTATGTGTGTTTTTGTGTGTCTCTGATATGTGTTTTGTGCTTAGTGGGTGTGTTGTATGAATAGCCATACAGCGAAAGGAAGAAGGCATGTGACGAAGCGTTTAATTGTTTATCTAAACTCATCAACCAGACGCGGAGTATAGTTGGGTGTAGTTTGTTGCGGACGGAGTTTCCGTTTTCGATGTGCTGATTAACGTACGAGTGCTAGTTCTAGTGTGCTGCTATGAATAATTGATGCTCTTCTGCTCCTCCGCCCGATACACACTACTTCGCGACACTGTACTGTGTTTCGCACCAACATTTGTGTGCGGGAGTGCGCTTTATTGCTGACATTAGCAATATTTTTCTGCACACCCTCTCTCTCACACTCTCGCTCCTCGAAGGCACACTCAACCAATGTGTGCGAAGTGACTTAATCATCCGTCTTAGGGACGTTGTCGTCGGAATCAGGCACGTTGCGCGGGAGTTTTAGTCCGGGGAAGCGTTTCTACGAGAAATATAAAAGGTAAATATCTTCTAGGAGCATCCAAGTTAATTAAGTATGAAAAAAAAAATACTTGAAAACATGTTTTATTCATGTCCAACAATCGAGCAAATTTATATACAGTGGATTCTCTGGATGTCGATCTTCTCGATATCAATATTGTTCCAGCTGTCAATGAATTTTACAGTCCTTTCAAATAGATTGTTTTGATTTTTCGATATTTTGATAGCTCCCGCTCTCGACGGTCCCTTCAATATCGACATCGAGCGACAGAAAGCACCACTATACGATGATATTTAAAAAATAATATTTGTCTGGTATTCTAACACATTTAAAGTTGAAAAATGCATTATTCCCTTGCAAAAATAATAATGGACTGAACTGAACATTAAGTTTTTGAATTTATAAACTAGAATAGGCCGATGGCCAAAATTTGACCCAAATCCTTGCAGTGAATTTTTCATGTTTTTGGACTTGTTTGAAAATTGATAAAAAAAATCAATCAAAGTTAGCTGGATCTTCGGAGGCCAGTCAAATTCTACGATTTTGTAGAATTAATCAATGTAGTTAACATGGGCTATTCCATGTCACCTTCACCGATTTAGACCAAACTTGAAGGGATCATTCATCTATCGATAGTTAACATAAATTCCTGGCCAATCTTCTATGAAATGTTACCACAAGAGAGTATTTTGATCAAATAGTTGTAAAAATTACGAGCAAAAGAAAAACATTTTTTTTAGAAAATCGTCAAATGAGGGCGTTGCCAAAAAAAGATGAATTTCTTTCCAAATTTGATCCTAATCGTGAAGGTCAAGGTAAAAAAATTACTCAGTTGATATAAAATGACGATATATAACTGGAAGTTATGGCGTAAGATGGTTATTGAAGTACTGAATAGCGCATCATTGGCGGAAAATTGATAGTTTACGTCGGTGTTAGGAAAATGTCTGGAGTTTTTTAAAAGGTCCTATAAACCAAATTTCCAGTTTTTGTTTTTTGGTTGTTTTTGAAATCGCCTTGAGCAGGGATATTAAAAAACACCCAAAAAGAAAAAAACGGAAAGTTTGGTTTATTGGACCTTTTCAAAAAAAAAAAAACTCCAGATGTATGCTTTGGGTAGAGATTGAGTGCTTACTAACTATTTTTATGCAAAAGTGGCCATTTTGTTCTGCAAAATCGTAAATGTTTTCATTTACAACCATTGTGCACAAAGAGGGAGTGAAAGGAGGGGAAGAGGTCTGACATTTTGAACACAATGTCTACGTAGTTTGTGGATGGCCCCTTCTCAGAAAATAATTAAAAATGTTGTTGAGATCTTTAGTGTTCTAAGTGTGCGTTTTTTGTGGCGTATCGCAAAACCACAATTTTTAAACTGTCATCCGCATCTGTTTTTTTCAGCTATGTTTTCAAAATGTGTAAGTATTAGGGTGGGTACGTTTTTCAAAAAGTTCTCCGATTAAGTTTTAGTATAGTTCCCCTTGTAGGGCATGTACATAGGGACTTTCATGCCAAATATCAGCTCATTTGGTTGTAAACTGACTGCGCGCATCAGGGTTAAAGTTTACATGGAAATTACTACGAGAAATTGGAACTTTTTGTTCAAACGCTCCTACAGGTCTAGAAAAATCACGCGCCAACTTCTGGTATGGTCAGGCATATGGGGAATGGTCTGGAGAACACTTTTCCCGAAGAGAGCACACGGATTCGTTGTACCTAGAGCTGGCGCATCGGTTAACAATCCGATGTCTCCGGAATCAACGGTTTTCCCAGAAAAAGCATCACATTTTCCTTAGCATGCTATGGAAGCTTGATGCACACCGCGACGCCATATGTCAGGTAGCTACCACGAAGAGTTATTTACTCATGGGTTCATGTCCCAAAAAGTCCAGTCTTCAAAAAAAAAAATATATATATCCCAAAAGGCTGGGTGAATAGAGCAAGCTTTGCAGGCAGCAATGGAGGCTTATGAAATAAAAACTTGTAGAAATAGCACAAAAAGTAGCTATTCTAACCATAGCACATACCAAGAATAGTGGCAAAGTTAGCTAAACTAGCTAAAAAGATTTGTGAAAATATGTTGATTCGCAGCCATCAATGGAAAATTTTTAGAATTATTCCTAAAAACTAGTTAAAATAGTATAAAAACTCGCTGGGCTAGCCATGAAGCTCACAAGAATACCTTAAAATCTAGCTAAAATAGCTAACAGACTTTCTGAAAGCAAACAGCTTTTGAGACTGACAGCATTTTTCCAGCTTACAAATTAGTAAAATTTATTTAGCTAGATTTACTATATGTTGGACCAGGATTTTTTATGATTTCCAACTCAAAAAAAATGTGGTTGAAAAAACAATTTTTAGGATTTTTAACTAAATTTTAGTAAGATTCACGATAAACCTTCTTTGCGTGTAGGTAACTCGGGACTCCAGTAACCAGTGTTGTAAAAGAGTGATAGAAAAGCTATCAATAGATTATCTCTGCACCAAAAATATCCGAGAGTATAGCGGCCGTCACTATAGCTTGTGAGATCTCTTCTTGTGTCTCGTGATTCCCAGCGATGTCATTCTCTCTCTATCACTCCTTCCCTTTTCCTCGACTATGCGCTCTCACCGCTGAGTCTCTCAATCTCTCCGAAAACTGCAATGAGAGAACGCGAGATGGCGATTAGGAGCCGACCACGCATGACGCCCCTTCAAACTGCGTTTGCAAAATTGGTTTTGTGGCGGCTTTTGTGGTTAAACGCTGTTGCGATAGGATGATCGTGGAAGCGAGAATGAGAGAGAAAAGGAAAATGTCAATCGCGAGTGTGTAAACACGAAAACGTGTTCGGCTATGTTCGGCGCTGAGAGTTTCAATGAAGAGAGAAGAGCAGTTGTATTTGAGGCATGAATATTCAGTCGAGATAATTGTAGTTGCTGAGTGCTGATATTTTGATATTTTAACAACCCTGCCAGTAACCAAACTTCAGTACACAGAACGGTTAGACAAATTTAAAATGTTTGTTATTTCCAGTTTTTTTTAAATGGTCCTCTAAGCTATTGTGTTTCATATGTTTATGGGAGATTGTTTACATTGCGTGCTTTTTTTTATTTTTTTATTTTTTTTAAAAAGGTCCTATAAGCTTTTGTGTTTCATATGTTTAACGAACCTATTCAAAAAGACACTAAATGTTAAACAAATCTACAGAAGTGGATTTGCTACAGAAAATGTTACATTTTATAACAGTTTTTGCAGCAAGCTCATAGCTCAATTTTGCCCGCTTGTAAACATGTCAACGCAGTTCTCACCAACACATAGAATACTGGCGCGTCCCCGCGCAACACTCCAGAGAGAACAATATGTTCGCGCTCTGTCCCTCACAATTCATCAAGCGTCCATGGCGCGGTTGTAGCGTGTCGGATCAACAACCTAGAAGTTGATGGTTCAATCCTCGTTCTGTTAGGATTTTTTTCTGCAATACAATCAATCAGCCGTCGGTAATGTCGATAATTGTCGGTAACGGGCAAAAATGTCATACCCCTATATCGCAAAAAATGCATGAGGACAGATTTCATGCAGATTCTGATAAACTTTCATGCCGCCATGCATCACAATCATGCGACCGCCGGTTGGGTGTAAAATTTATTAAACAATATTACTTTTATTGCATGAACTGTTTGATAAACTTGATAAACTGTTTATGTTGAATAAACACTGAAGTTACAATATTTACTCTTAATATTAAATCAAGTCCGTGGAAAATAACATAATATATAAGTGAGAATTCTAAGTACTATAATTGTAAACGTTTTAACTCTTATAATAAATGCAGGTACAATTCTTTGTTATTTTCTGAGATTTTTTTTTACGGTCCTTCTCACCATTGCCTTTGATGGTTTTTTTTCGGTCTGATTTCTGCCATTTGACTATTCTGCCGTTTGACTATTCTGCTGTTCTGCTGCTAATTAATTATTCTGCCATTTGACTATTCTGCCATTCAACTCTCCTGTTAATTAATTATTCTGCCATTTGACATTCTGCCATTTAACTATTCTGCCATTCAACTCTTCTGCTAATTAATTATTCTGCCATTTGACTATTCTGCCATTTGACTGTTCTGCCATTTGACTATTCTGCCAACTATCTATTCTGCCAACTAACTATTCTGCCGTTTAATTTTCTGCCATTTAATTTTCTGCTATTTATTTTTTCTGCTGATCAACTTTCTGCCATTTAATTTTCTGCTAATTAATTTTCTGCTAATTAATTTTTCTGCTTATAACCATTCTGCCATTTAACTTTTCGCTTTTTGATTTTTCTGCCTTTTAATTTTTCTGCCTTTGATTATTCGGCTCTTTGACTTATTCTGCCAATTAATTTTCTGCCTTTTAATTTTCTGCTGATTGACCTTTTCTGCCATTTAATATTCTGCCATTTGACCTATTCTGCTATTAGACCTTTCTGTTATGTGATTTTCTGCCATTTGGAATTCTGCCATTCGGCATTCTGCCGATCGGTTTTCTGCCGATTGACCCGACCCCCTTATTCTCCGTGTATGCTCTGCGTTCTACTTTGGGTGTAGATGCGCTTGCATGAATTTGCATGAGACAAGTACAATAATTTTTTATGGAAAAGATTTTTTTATGAAAAAGCAAATGGAAAATGAAGAGAACAGTGTAACTCATAATAACGAGATCGGTAATTATTCGAATTTGCTTTTCTGAAATTTCAAGAATCTGCTCTAAGCAACAGTATGATCTTGGTGGGCCATCCTAGCCACGTGCCTGACCATCGCCTCAATCGTTCAAATAGACTCTCCCAACTCTTCAGTGTGTACGTACGCGATGGACTGTCCTTATCTTCCGCAGAATGGAGCGGTACCCGCCCGTTCCGCTGATGACCCACGACTGGCTCCAGGACTGGGACTGTATATTTTCCGAAACTGCAAACGCTCAAGTGCTCCGGCAAAGAAACAAGAAATATCACACATCAAGTGATAAAAAAGTGGCAAAGTTTGTTATCAGTGGAAAAATACAAACCAAATACAACTGTGGCCATACACACAGAGCTGCAGCCTCGACCAAACTCGTCGTGCACAGCAAGTGAGTTTGAACTGGGCAGGCAGTAGTTACCAACCCGGTCCAAGTCGTGGAAGACGTTCGACGTCGGTCGCTGCCATCGATATATAGGTTGAACGACGTGTGTGTGTGCGCGCGCGTGTGTGTGTGTTTGTGCTAAATTTGGAATCCGCGCAAATCGGCGTTGATTCGTTTGAATCTGAGGAACCGCCCCTCTGGCCGCACTCACTTTCGCATTTAATGAGCGAAACCAGTTCAATATCTCAATATCTTAATCCAAAAAAAGCACACATATTTTTGCTGAGGTAATGGATTCTTCTGGCTGCCGAATGCGTGCAACATAAACATCAAAAATCGTTCGAAAAATCGCGCCGCGTGATTACATAAAGAGCCAAAGTCAGTGAGCCGCGCGAAAACCGAAATCATCTGTCCACCGATCTTCGAAACAAAAAAAAAACAACCTGCAAAGCGCAATCCGATTCAGTGAGCAACTTCAAAGCAGACGAGGAGGGGACAAACCCGAGTTTTGGAGAAAGTTTGTTGTGTGATAATTAGCCAAGAAAGAGGGAGCAGAGGCAGAAGCCGAAACCAAAAAAAAAAAAATACCTGGCGGTTACATCAGAAAAAGCCACGAAAGCCACCGCCGGGTTGAACCTTCAAAAAGCGCACGAGAAGAAACCAAAATCAACCCGAAAAGGTACGCACCAGCAGAGCTAGCAAAGAGGTCTCTCGAAAGAGCCATGATTTTTCCAGGGAATTTTATCACGCTCGTGAGGCCCTCCTCAACCTTGGTGGGGGTGATTCACGTCGTAACACAGGGGAGGAAGTCGCACTCGCAGGAGTTGGGAATTGTTGTGGGGTAAAAGTGTGAAATCTAGACCTAAAGTGGCGAATGTGTGTACGCAAAACAGTAGCGCGGCCCGGTCAGCATTTAGCGGAATCGACGAGTGATGCTGAAAGTATGCTGTGTGAGCTGGGGAAAAACATTCTTGATTAATGCAGTTTTCAGTATGGTCTTAAATAACAATTGAAATGGTTTGATTTATGAGTAAATTTGGAATCCCCACTGGGATTCCGTTTGATAATTTTGACCTAAAATTGTCCCAAACCAGTCTCAAAAGTGTTTTTTTTTGTTTGTTGCATTCAGTTGTTAGACTACCTTTTTACCATTTCAAATGCTATGGTTTAGTGATTCGGGAGAAAGTATCAATTAGACAACCGCAGGTTGTAAAACAGAGTTAGTTTTCTTTTTCTTAGAAAATGTTCAAGCGATAGTACGGAATCTTGAAGTAATAACCAGGTTTGAACGATTCAGGCAAACTGTAAGTTTTGTGGAATTGAGATATGGGGCATGAATTCGTATGACAATGTTGGTAAAACGAACATAGAATCGTTAGTATTTCTGGCAGTGGTTTGGCAATTGCTTGTTAGAGTTATTTTAACGCTGTAATTGGAAAATAACAGTGAAATCTTCGGTTGTCGATCTGGGATATCTCCATATTTCTTCATAGTTCGATGATTTCTACTGTCCCTTCGAAAAGCAAAAGTAACGGTAACGGAAAGAAATGTTTCAACTCATTTTGAGCCTCTTTGTACTAAATCATCCTTTAAATTCTAACAATACATAATGCTACAGTTTTTTTTTATTTTTTTTTAAAAAAGGTCCTATGCGCCATGGGAAATTGCACTGGCCATCTTTTCCCACATTTTGAAGAAATAGTCTATGAAAGAATTGTAGTTGGTATGATATGTTTTTATCTCGTCTTTAAAAAATCCCTTAGGGTGGCAATTGTACACCATTTTCCTTCCTTTTACCTTTTAATTAAAAAAAAAATCAAAATCAAATTATTCGCTCTACAGCATTGCCTTGGCGTTCTCGATTGCGAAATTCCTACTCGAAACTAGGTGTCCGAAGGCTTGATTGTTGAGGCAATTGCAAACCTTTTTTTTCACCTAAGTTTCCATCCACCTCGGGATTCGAATTTACGACCTTTGGATTGTTAGTCCAACTGCCTAGCAGCGACTCCACCTAGGTAGGACCCAGGGAGACGACTCCTAACAGCAGGACTGAGCAAACGACCTAACCTCTGGGTTAGACCGGGGCCAACATTTACTTCCCCATCCGACGGAAGGCGTGATGAGACAAATTTTCTCTCGAAAAATGCCACCGGTACCTTCTGGGATCGAACCCAGGCCGACTGGGTGAGAGGCAACCACGCACCACGGGTCCCGGCTACCATTTTATTCTATAATCTGAATAATCCATTCCGATCTCTATAATATACATATAAATGCGACTGTTTTCATTTCTAAATTAACTTTAAAAAACTAACTTAATCCACCTATGTGGTGGGAGCCACTTATTACCAACAATGGCTGATATGACGGAATTGTACAAAAATTTCATCTATTTTTTAGATTCGGAATAAAAAAGTACATAAATATCACTTAAGTGTACATATCTCGAGACAGGGTTGCCAGATCTTCAATATTTTAGGCTCGTTGGAAAGGTCTTTTGATAACCTAACCAACGATGGGTCGGATGCTGGACCCGGACTTAGTTTGCATACATTTAAGTGAGATCCGGATATATGTGAAAACACATTTTTATACATAACTTTTGAACTACTTATCGAAACTTCAATCTGTATAAAACTCGATCGATGGGACCCTAAGCCAAGTCGAATGGAACAGGTTCGGGTCAAATCGGTTCAGCCAGTGCCGAGAAACATGAGCTAGTTTGTTGGTCACATACATACACACACATACACACACACATACACACAGACATTTGTTCAGTTTTCGATTCTGAGTTGATATGTATACATGAAGGTGGGTCTACGACGTTTTTATACAAAGTTCATTTTTAGAGCAGGATTATAGCCTTGCCTCAGTGAGGAAGGCCAAAAACTTTTAAGGCTAATGCAAATTTAATTTCAAGGTTTTGTCTTTCTTAATGAAACACTCTTTTATTTTAAATTCGAAATTTTGTATTTTTTCACTAAAATTCTAATAACTCCATCCTTCATTTTGCTGCATTTTTTTGTCCTTTCAGATACTTTTCAAGTAATGAAATTAAATGATTGTTGCCTTAGTTACAAACATTTTAAGATTTTTGAGGTATTTAAGCCTTTAAACTTTTTGTCTCGATTTACCAAACCTTCCATTGACCTACACAGTAAAAAAATGTGTAACTTTGGAAGGTGTTATTTTTGAAGGTTGAATATTACCACATTTATGATGTAATTTAACATCAATTTAGACTGGAAAAATGACTTTTTTTCTGACATAAAAGATGTACCTCTTCCCAGACGTAATATTACCATGATTTTTTCTACTGTGTAGGGTTCTCATATTAAGGCAGATGCTATTTATCTATGTCCAAATAACCCCAGAATATTTTAGGCAGATTGATGAGGTCTTAATGACGCCTTTAGCAAATGTATTTTCCCTGTTCGTAGAATCGTTCTTAATAAAAAATAATAATTTTGAATTTTGGGACTACAGATCGGAAAAAAACGTTAAACTTGAGGATTTTTTTCACAGATTTATTGATATTTTGCAAAATTTTGATTGAAATTTTGATTTTTAGAAGTTTTTGGCATTGACACGAAATTAATAGTTTTCAAGATATTTATTGTCACTTGAAAATAAAGGGCTAAACGGGTGATACCTACTTCAACTCGTTCTTCATAATGTTCAGTCTTTTAAAAGCCATATTTGGATAAGGAGCTTGCAAAGAATGATAATAACAATAAAAAGTTAGGCCCGGGAAACGGGAAATTTTCAACCAATTTCTCGAAAAATTTTAAATTTGTTGAAAGTTGTTCTGATGATCTTGGTTCTGATTATATTTTGCAAAAAAAAGGAACAGGACAGCGACTTTAATGGTGAAAATAAGAGTAAAGATCAACTAATAGCTAAACTGCATGTAAAAATTCATATAACTAAAAGAAAATGTATAATTTTTCTTATTTTATAAGCTCAAATCGTACAGTACAATAAATGTTTGGTTCAGAAGCATTTTTTCATCTAAGTGTTTGGACAGTAAGTAAAATAAATCAATATTCCACACTAATAACATTTCATTAAAACTTGCGATTTTAACCCTGTTTGCACCAGGGCTCCATAATTCTTTTTAAAGAATTAAAAATAATTCTTCTTGCACAAACCTATTTGGCCTTTTTAATGATACTAATTCAATTTTCATAACATTTGATCATGGTTAAGAAAATGTTTACATTACAACGGGAAATATTTTCTTACGGAAAATCCCGGGAAATTAAACGCTCTGAGTAATGAGGTCCTTTCTGTAGAACTCCTAAATATGTCCTGAGATTTCTTGCGCCACACCGGAAGAATCGCCTAATCAGCTACGGTCTGACCAAGTGCGAGGGCTTTCCCCCACAGGAAATCTAATTGCCCCAGCCACTTTGATGTTGTCCACGCTGAATACACCTTCCTGCTTCCTCTGTTGGGGGTTAATGAAGGTTTGACATTTTGCTTACCCTTAAGACGGGGATTTAAGATTCACTGGAAGTACTGTTTATTATGTTTTTTGCTATAATTTTTTTAGGTCATTAAAATTTACATATCAAATACTAATAACTGTGCAGATATTAATGCGCCGGGTGCCAAACTTAACTTTCCAACACATTAATCCACTATAACCAACCTTCAACCAAGGGTGGCTAAACTCGTCTTCATCGTCGCCTTCAGACTAGGTGTGGTGCCGTGTTCTTGTTTATCGTCGCTCTACTCCCATATGCTGTATATTTACGTATTTCACGTACACTTTGCCAGAGCTCGCAAATAAACGGCCCATTTAGCAACCCTGGGCCAAATTGAAAAGAGGGGAAGGGGGAGAGTGGGGTCCCAAACCTCCCAGTCTAGTACCTGTTTGCAGCAGGTTTCTCCGCGTGACATAATTGCGTCCCGAGAGGATTTACCTTGTTGTCACACATCGGAGCAAGAATGTTTTTGGGAGGATTTTGATACGGTTTTGCCATTCGTGTCATTTTGCGTGTATGAATAATGCTGTTACTCATCAGAGGAAGAGGAAAGTTTCACGGAAGAGAGATCGTTAGACTTGACTTATTATAGACTGTAATACATCGAACGTGTCATAACTGAATGAGTTGTGGATGATTCAATGTCAATAACAACTAAAGTAATTGTTGTTTTGATATTCGAATTGCTGAAACCTGGTATACACTGGATTTAAATGGGATTTAATTCAACAAAAGCAAACTATGTCTTTAAAGCAAAACGAGATCAATCATCCATTTTTTTTCAAATTAGTTCTACTGGTAAAATAGTTTAGCTTTGCACATAAAAAAAGAATAACTTTTGTTCAAACTCACACGAAAATGGGAAAAGTTGTCGATTTGCGTGAAACTTTGTCCTAAGAGGTAACTTTTGGCCCTGATCACGAATCCGAGGTCCGTTTTGTGATATCTCGTGACGGAGGGGCTGTACGACCCCTTTCATTTATGAGCATGCGAAAAAGAGGTGTTTTTTTCAATAATTTGCAGCCTAAGACGGTAATGAGATAGAAATTTTGTGTCAAAGGGACTTTTATGTTAAATTAGACGCCCGATATGATGGCATACTCAAAATTCCGAAAAAAATTATTTTTCGTCAAAAAAACACTAAAAAAAGTTTTAAAAACTCTGCCATTTTCCGTTAGTTGACTATAATTTTTTTTGGAACATGTCATTTTAAGGGAAATTTAATGTACTTTACGAATCTACATTGACCCAGAAGAGTAAATTTTTCATTTAGAACAAAAAAAATCATTCTAAAATTTCGTGTTTTTTTCTAACTTTGCAGGGTTATTTTTTAGAGTGTAATAATGTTCTACAAAATTGTAGTGCAGACAATTACAAAAAAACTAACTTAATCCACCTATGTGGTTGGAGCCTTCCTCACTTATTACCAACAATGGCTGATATGATGGAATTGTACAAAAATTTCATCTATTTTTAAGATCCGGAATAAAAAAGTACATAAATATCACTTAAGTGGCCATATCTCGAGACAGGGTTGCCAGATCTTTAATGTTTTAGACTCGTTGGAAAGGTCTTTTGATAACCCAACCAACGATGGGTTGGATGGTGGATCCGAACATAGTTTACATACATTTAAGTGAGATCCGGCATCCAAAAAGTACATCAATATCACTTAAGTGGGGATATCTCGAGACAGGGTTGCCAGATCTTCAATGTTTTGGACTCATGGGAAAGGTCCTTTGATAACCTAACCAACGATGGGTTGGATGGTGGATCCGGACATAGTTTACATACATTTAAGTGAGATCCGGCATCCAAAAAGTACATCAATATCACTTAAGTGGGGATATCTCGAGACAGGGTTGCCAGATCTTCAATGTTTTAGGCTCATTGGAAAGATCTTCTGATAACCTAACCAACGATGGGTTGGATGGTGGATCCGGACGTAGTTTACATACATTTAAGTGAAATCCGGCATCCAAAAACTACATCAATATCACTTAAGTGTGCATATCTCGAGACAGGGTTGCCAGATCTTCAATGTTTTAGGCTCTTTGGAAAGATCTTCTGATAACCTAATCAACGATGGGTTGGATGGTGGATCCGGACATAGTTTACATACATTTAAGTGAGATCCGGCATCCAAAAAGTACATAAATATCACTTAAGTGGACATATCTCGAGACAGGGTTGCCAGATCTTAAATGTTTTGGACTCATGGGAAAGGTCCTTTGATAACCTAACCAACGATGGGTTGGATGGTGGATCCGGACATAGTTTACATACATTTAAGTGAGATCCGGCATCCAAAAAGTACATCAATATCACTTAAGTGGGGATATCTCGAGACAGGGTTGCCAGATCTTCAATGTTTTGGACTCGTTGGAAAGGTCTTTTGATAACCCAACCAACGATGGGTCAGATGATGGACCCGGACATATTTTACATATATTTAAGTGAGATCCGGATATATGTGAAAACACATTTTTATATATAACTTTTGAACTACTTATCGAAACTTCAATCTGTATAAAACTCGATCTATGGGACCCTAAACCAAGTCGAATGCAACAGGTTCGGGTCAAATCAGTTCAGCCAGTGCCGAGAAACATGAGCTAGTTTGTTGGTCACATACACACATACACACACACATACACACACACATACACACACACATACACACACACATACACACAGACATTTGTTCAGTTTTCGATTCTGAGTTGTTATGTATACATGAAGGTGGGTCTACGACGTTTTTTTGCAAAGTTCATTTTTAGAGCAGGATTATAGCCTTACCTCAGTGAGGAAGGCAAAATGATATATAGACATAAGGGGTTTGCTCATAAACATCACGAGTTATCGCGATTTTACCATTAAAAGTTTTGAAAAAGTTGGTCACCCGCGACAGACACGGACGACGAAACAAAAAGAAACGCAAAATGTAACTTTTTCAAAACTTTATTTTCGTAAAATTGCGATAAATCGTCGATAGTTTCGTCAAAAAACAAGTTTCCAATTCCGGGTTGACATTGATAGCTTTCTTCTTGTCTCATTTGCTTTATTTGAAAAAAGACATTGAAAGTTAATGCTTAAAAATCGGTTAAAAATTTCAATAGATACTTGTAGAACTAATAACGGATTGACTTATCGTTTGAAACCAATTTTGATTTTGTTTTTCAGGCCGATGCAAATATTTTTCAAAGTGTTTGTCCCTCGGCTCTGACCGGGGTCGAAGGAGGCAAAAAATATAAAAAAATATATAAAAAATGAAATAACAAGCCATAGTCTCAACATTTGAATGCAAACAGTGTTTTAAATTGCATTTTACACTAGTTCAGTTATTTTGCAATCATTACTTTTCAAAAAAGTAAGATTTGACGAAAAATGTTTGCAATACTAAACATCGAAAATTTTCGAAAATTCAAAAGATGTTTAAATCAACCCAAACATGCTTGATATGATTTTAAACGCAGAGGAATGCATTTTAAATCAATTTCAGCTGAATGCACTTAAATTTCCATTGAAATTTTGTTTTTTTTTTGAAAAAGTATTTAGTTTGCCCCTTGATTTTTCGGGCCAATTTTGAGGGGAAGGAGAGTGACAAAAGGTTTATATAAAATTTGTACCAGCCTTACTATGAGATTTTATGTTCTGCAAAAATTAAAAAGTTTGAATATAATGCTTAGTAATTTTTCAGTAGCTCCTGAATTGAAAATCATAATTTTTCAGTTACAAGAAGATTGACAAGAGGATTTAAAAATATATTCAGTTTTAAAATTCATTTAATAATGATGTTTAAAAATGTGGGGATATTTATTTCCGTTTACACTTTAAGCTCATTTTCAACCCTCTACAACCTAACCCCGCCTTACACGCAAAAAAAAACGATTTTCAACCAATTTTTATCTTTAAAAACCGCTGGAAAGAAGAACTCTTAAAATTTTAGAAAATTTATGGGTTTGGATTGTTTTATGTGATTTTTTTAGGGGTATTTTTTAGGGGACAACTTTGGCATTGTTTTTGACAAACATTTCCTATATTTTAAGTAAAAAGAAGTATGCAGTAATGTACCAGACTACGCCACTACGCATTTTTTTACAATGTAAATGATAATGGTGCCATTTTATAGCAGAAAATGTAAAAAAACAAGAAACAAAATGGGTAATTCTCTATCAACTCACACGAAATCGGGAAAAGTTGCCCCGACCCCTCTTCGATTTGCGTGAAACTTTGTCCTAAGGGGTAACTTTTGTCCCTGATCACGAAACTGAGGTCCGTTTTTTGATATCTCCTCCGTTTCAAAACTTTTTTTCGTAAAATCGCGATAACTCGTGATGTTGATAAGCAAACCCCTTATGTTTATATATCAAAATTTTTGTAATTGTCTGCTCTACAACTTTGTAGAACATTGTTACACTCTAAAAAATAACCCTGCAAAGTTAGAAAAAAACACGAAATTTTAAAATGAAAAATTTTGTTCTAAATGAAAAATGACCCTTCTGGGACAATGTAGATTCGAAAAGTACATTAAATTTCCCATAAAATGACATGTTCCAAAATTTTTTACAGTCGAGTAACGGAAAATGGGAGAATTTTTAAAACTTTTTTAGTGTTTTTTTCGATGAAAAATACGTTTATTCGGAATTCTGGGTACGCCATCAAATCGGGCGTCTAATTTTACATAAAAGTCCCTTTGACACCAAATTTCTATCTCATCACCGTTTCAGGCTGCAAATTGTTGAAAAACACCTCTTTTTTCGCATGTTCAAAAATGGAAGGGGTCGTACCGCCCCTCCGTCACGAGATATCAAAAAACGGACCTCGGTTTCGTGATCAGGGACAAAAGTTACCCCTTAGGACAAAGTTTCACGCAAATCGAAGAGGGGTCGGGGCAACTGCTGTGTGAGTTGGCGGAGAATTACCCAAATTGAAAAAGTGACTGTAGAAACATGAAAAAATTAGATAGGCAAAATGTAATGATAGGAGGTGGTAGAATAGGCCAAATACTACCAAAAACAAACATAAACTAAACAAGACAAATGCAAATTAAAATACTAAAAATGAAACAAGAAAAACATAAAACAAGAGAAGTAAAGTTTTTCGTAGAACTAAAGTTGCTCAAAATGACCTCCTGAACAAGTCATATTTTGAATATTGAATAATGCCTTTTTCACTGAGAGTAGAAGTGTTGACTATTATTATTTTGTTTATTTTTGCTGTGTAGTTAATTTCAAGTTTATTCCAAAAGTATTTTACGCAAATGAACCGGCGTTTTACTTCCCCATCCGATAGAAAACCAGGAGGATAAGGCGGGAATCGAACCCGCGACCCATAGCAACTTACACTGAAAAAAAAAAGAAGGAATCCAATTCCTAAAATTTAGGAATTTGCCAACTTCTGCCAGAGAAGTCACCCAATTCCTAAATTTGCTGGCCCAATTTAGGAATTCTGATACTTCTTTGGAAAAATGAGCTTAAACTGACAGCAAAGCTTATCTTGCGCAACTGCGCCATCTGATATTGAAACTCGGAATCTTCTTCAGAGCTTAACATCATGAACTTTCCTCTTTCTTTTGTTCTCGAGAGAAGCTGCTCAAGCTTGACTTGTTTCGACAGGATTCTGATGATCGATCCACATAAATGCCAGAATAAAACTTTTTCATTTACAAATATTTTCAGATAATGAAAATTTATTAATTCGATAAAAAACATATCATGGTATAAAAAAGTATAAAAAGTATAAAAAGTATAAAAAGTATAAAAAGTATAAAAAGTATCAAAAGTATAAAAAGTATAAAAAGTATAAAAAGTATAAAAAGTATAAAAAGTATAAAAAGTATAAAAAGTATAAAAAGTATAAAAAGTATAAAAAGTATAAAAAGTATAAAAAGTATAAAAAGTATAAAAAGTATAAAAAGTATAAAAAGTATAAAAAGTATAAAAAGTATAAAAAGTATAAAAAGTATAAAAAGTATAAAAAGTATAAAAAGCATAAATAGTATAAAAAGTGTAAAAAGTATAAAAAGTATAAAAAGTATAAAAAGTATAAAAATTATAAAAAGCATAAATAGTATAAAAAGTGTAAAAAGTATAAAAAGTATAAAAAGTGTAAAAAGTGTAAAAAGTATAAAAAGTATAAAAAGTGTAAAAAGTATAACAAGTATAAAAAGTATACATAGTATAAAAAGTGTAAAAAGTATAAAAAGTATAAAAAGTATAAAAAGTATAAAAAGTATAAAAAGTATAAAAAGTATAAAAAGTATAAAAAGTATAAAAAGTATAAAAAGTATAAAAAGTATAAAAAGTATAAAAAGTATAAAAAGTAAAAAAAGTATAAAAAGTATAAAAAGTATTTAAAGTATAAAAAGAATAAATAGCATAAAAAGTATTAAAAGTATAAAAAGTATAAAAAGTATAAAAAGTATAAAAAGTATAAAATGTATAAAATGTATAAAAAGTATAAAAAGTATAAAAGTATAAAAAGTATCAAAAGTTTTAAAAGTTTTAAAAGTTTTAAAAGTTTTTAAAATTTTTAAAGTTTTTAAAGTTTTTAAAGTTTTTAAAAATTTTAAATTTTTTAAAGTTTTTAATGTTTTTAAAGTTTTAAAAGTTTTAAAAGTTTTAAAAGTTTTAAAAGTTTTAAAAGTTTTTAAAGTTTTTAAAGTTTTTAACGTTTTAAAAGTTTTTGAATTTTTTATTTTTTTTAAGTTTTTAAAGTTTTTAAAGTATTTAAAGTATTTAAAGTATTTAAAGTATTGAAAGTATTGAAAGTATTGAAAGTATTTAAAGTATTTAAAGTATTTAAAGTATTTAAAGTATTTAAAGTATTTAAAGTATTTAAAGTATTTAAAGTATTTAAAGTATTGAAAGTATTTAAAGTATTTAAAGTATTTAAAGTGTTAAAAGTATTTAAAGTATTTAAAGTATTTATAGTATTTAAAGTATTTAAAGTTTTTAAAGTATTTAAAGTATTTGAAGTTTTTAAAGTATTTAAAGTATTTAAAGTATTTAAAATATTTAAAGTATTTAAAGTATTTAAAGTATTTAAATTATTTAAAGTATTTAAAGTATTTAAAGTATTTAATGTATTTAAAGTATTTAAAGTATTTAAAGTATTTAAAGTATTTAAAGTATTTAAAGTATTTAAAGTATTTAAAGTATTTAAAGTATTTAAAGTATTTAAAGTATTTAAAGTATTTAAAGTATTTTAAAGTTTTTAAATTTTTTATTTTTTTTAAGTTTTTAAAGTTTTTAAAGTTTTTAAAGTATTTAAAGTATTTAAAGTATTTAAAGTATTTAAAGTATTTAAAGTATTTAAAGTATTTAAAGTATTTAAAGTATTTAAAGTATTTAAAGTATTTAAAGTATTTAAAGTATTTAAAGTATTTAAAGTATTTAAAGTATTTAAAGTATTGAAAGTATTTAAAGTATTTAAAGTATTTAAAGTAAGTATTTAAAGTATTTAAAGTATTTAAAGTATTTAAAGTATTTAAAGTATTTAAAGTATTTAAAGTATTTAAAGTATTTAAAGTATTTAAAGTATTTAAAGTATTTAAAGTATTTAAAGTATTTAAAGTATTGAAAGTATTTAAAGTATTCAAAGTATTTAAAGTATTTAAAGTATTTAAAGTATTTAAAGTATTTAAAGTATTTAAAGTATTTAAAGTATTTAAAGTATTTAAAGTATTTAAAGTATTTAAAGTATTTAAAGTATTTAAAGTATTTAAAGTATTTAAAGTATTTAAAGTATTTAAAGTATTTAAAGTTTTTAAAGTATTTAAAGTATTTAAAGTATTTAAAGTATTTAAAGTATTTAAAGTATTTAAAGTATTTAAAGTATTTAAAGTATTTAAAGTATTGAAAGTATTTAAAGTATTTAAAGTATTGAAAGTGTTAAAAGTATTTATAGTATTTAAAGTTTTTAAAGTATTTAAAGTATTTAAAGTATTTAAAGTATTTAAAGTATTTAAAGTATTTAAAGTTTTTAACGTTTTTAAAGTTTTTAAATTTTTTATTTTTTTTAAGTTTTTAAAGTTTATAAAGTTTTTAAAGTATTTAAAGTATTTAAAGTATTTAAAGTATTTAAAGTATTTAAAGTATTTAAAGTATTTAAAGTATTTAAAGTATTTAAAGTATTTAAAGTATTTAAAGTATTTAAAGTATTTAAAGTATTTAAAGTATTTAAAGTATTTAAAGTATTTAAAGTATTTAAAGTATTTAAAGTATTTAAAGTATTTAAAGTATTTAAAGTATTTAAAGTATTTAAAGTATTTAAAGTATTTAAAGTATTTAAAGTATTTAAAGTATTTAAAGTATTTAAAGTATTTAAAGTATTTAAAGTATTTAAAGTATTTAAAGTATTTAAAGTATTTAAAGTATTTAAAGTATTTAAAGTATTTAAAGTATTTAAAGTTTTTAAAGTATTTAAAGTATTTAAAGTATTTATAGTATTTAAAGTATTTAAAGTATTTAAAGTATTTAAAGTATTTAAAGTATTTAAAGTATTTAAAGTATTTAAAGTATTTAAAGTGTTAAAAGTATTTAAAGTATTTAAAGTTTTTAAAGTATTTAAAGTATTTGAAGTTTTTAAAGTATTTAAAGTATTTAAAGTATGTAAAGTATTTAAAGTATTTAAAGTATTTAAAGTATTTAAAGTATTTAAAGTATTTAAAGTATTTAAAGTATTTAAAGTATTTAAAGTATTTAAAGTATTTAAAGTATTTAAAGTATTTAAAGTATTTAAAGTATTTAAAGTATTTAAAGTATTTAAAGTATTTAAAGTATTTAAAGTATTTAAAGTATTTAAAGTATTTAAAGTATTTAAAGTATTTAAAGTATTTAAAGTATTTAAAGTATTTAAAGTATTTAAAGTATTTATAGTATTTAAAGTATTTAAAGTATTTAAAGTATTTAAAGTATTTAAAGTATTTAAAGTATTTAAAGTATTTAAAGTATTTAAAGTATTTAAAGTATTTAAAGTATTTAAAGTATTTAAAGTATTTAAAGTATTTAAAGTATTTAAAGTATTTAAAGTATTTAAAGTATTTAAAGTATTTAAAGTATTTAAAGTATTTAAAGTATTTAAAGTATTTAAAGTATTTAAAGTATTTAAAGTATTTAAAGTATTTAAAGTATTTAAAGTATTTAAAGTATTTAAAGTATTTAAAGTATTTGAAGTATTTAAAGTATTTAAAGTATTTAAAGTATTTAAAGTATTTAAAGTATTTAAAGTATTTAAAGTATTTAAAGTATTTAAAGTATTTAAAGTATTTAAAGTATTTAAAGTATTTAAAGTATTTAAAGTATTTAAAGTTTTTAAAGTATTTAAAGTATTTAAAGTATTTATAGTATTTAAAGTATTTAAAGTATTTAAAGTATTTAAAGTATTTAAAGTATTTAAAGTATTTAAAGTATTTAAAGTATTTAAAGTATTTAAAGTATTTAAAGTGTTAAAAGTATTTAAAGTATTTAAAGTTTTTAAAGTATTTAAAGTATTTGAAGTTTTTAAAGTATTTAAAGTATTTAAAGTATGTAAAGTATTTAAAGTATTTAAAGTATTTAAAGTATTTAAAGTATTTAAAGTATTTAAAGTATTTAAAGTATTTAAAGTATTTAAAGTATTTAAAGTATTTAAAGTATTTAAAGTATTTAAAGTATTTAAAGTATTTAAAGTATTAAAAGTATTTAAAGTATTTAAAGTATTTAAAGTATTTAAAGTATTTAAAGTATTTAAAGTATTTAAAGTATTTAAAGTATTTAAAGTATTTAAAGTATATAAAGTATTTAAAGTATTTAAAGTATTGAAAGTATTTAAAGTATTTAAAGTATTTAAAGTATTTAAAGTATTTAAAGTATTTAAAGTATTTAAAGTATTTAAAGTATTTAAAGTATTTAAAGTATTTAAAGTATTTAAAGTATTTAAAGTATTTAAAGTATTTAAAGTATTTAAAGTATTTAAAGTATTTAAAGTATTTAAAGTATTTAAAGTATTTAAAGTATTTAAAGTATTTAAAGTATTTAAAGTATTTAAAGTATTTAAAGTATTTAAAGTATTTAAAGTATTTAAAGTATTTAAAGTATTTAAAGTTTTTAAAGTATTTAAAGTATTTAAAGTATTTAAAGTATTTAAAGTATTTAAAGTATTTAAAGTATTTAAAGTATTTAAAGTATTTAAAGTATTTAAAGTATTTAAAGTATTTAAAGTATTTAAAGTATTTAAAGTATTTAAAGTATTTAAAGTATTTAAAGTATTTAAAGTATTTAAAGTATTTAAAGTATTTAAAGTATTTAAAGTATTTAAAGTATTTAAAGTATTTAAAGTATTTAAAGTATTTAAAGTATTTAAAGTATTTAAAGTATTTAAAGTATTTAAAGTATTTAAAGTATTTAAAGTATTTAAAGTATTTAAAGTAGTTAGAATTTTAGAATTTTAGAATTTTAGAATTTTAGAATTTTAGAATTTTAGAATTTTAGAATTTTAGAATTTTAGAATTTTAGAACTTTAGAATTTTAGAATTTAAGAATTTTAGAATTTTAGAATTTTAGAATTTTAGAATTTAAAAAAAACTCCTACACCTGGACTGAGCTAACATTTACTTCCTCGTTTACTTCCCGTCCGACGGAAGGCGTGATCAGACAAATTTCGTCTCGAAAAATGCCACCGGGATAAACCCAGGCCGACTGGGTGAGAGGAAATCACGCTTACCCCTACACCACGGTTCCGGCTCAACAATATAGCTTATTTAAAAAAAATATAAATAAATTTAAAAAATAACTTCGCGGACCTTCTTGACAGAAAAGGTCCTACTTGACAGCTCGTTCAAACGGAACCATAGTTTATCAATCGAAAAAATGTGGTCTTGTCATTTAATTTTAATTTAATCAATAAAATAAAAAAGTGATAAGAAATGGTTCTAACTCGGGCTTAAACTTGTTTTTTACAGTTGTACATAAAAATTTACATAGGGACCCTATTGAGGAATTTTATAATTTTAGAATTTTGGAGTATATAACTTATTGTTTTACAATGACTAACTGTCACTTTATAAACATCGACTGTCACTGGTTTAACATAAAATAATGACAAAATCTAGGACAAAATATTTCACACAGCGCTAAACTTCTGGAATTTTATTTTATTTCCATGCCCTTTTAATATGACCAGCATCCTAGCCAGCATCCATAATGCACAGACAAAAAATTACAGATTTATAAATTTCGTTTAAAAATTTTCTTCAAAGAAAAAATAAATAAATTTATAATTAAAGCTACGTTATATTTGTATGACCCTTTAATGTTCGTTATTTTTGAACGACCCGTTGAATGTAAAGCTCATTTGACGCAGCAAGCAAACCTGAAAAGTGGTTCAATCGTCTGGACTTGATTTCCGCAAAATGTTCCCGAATTTCTAATCAGAATGGACAATTTTGGGAAATCCGTCTCTTTTGACCGGTCATCGGACGTTCCGGATTGTATTCCCTGGTAAGTTCACTGAAAATCAGGCTGAATTTGGATGTTTTTGATAAAAAAATGCACGTTTTGTTTCAGATTTCCAGACTTCTCGGCAGCCTTGGAAGCCGCGGCTTTATGAGAGACTCCTTCTTGGGAACCATGTTCCGGATCAACGATGTAAAGGTGAGGATCATGTGGTGAAAAGGAAAATCGGTGCTGATTCTGAAATCGGAACACATCTCCGGGGTAGTTGATCGCCAAACTTTTCTAACCTGCTTTTCTTTTTGCCGTTTCAGTGACATCCAGCTCCTGATGGCAACGTCCCGGCCAAGTTTTCGAAGAACCGGTGCAAACAAACGGAATATGTTCAACCCGGAATCAAAGGCGGATGACCGCTGGACTCTACTGGAACCTTCCGTCGATTTCACCCGGAACAACGATGCATTCCGCTGCAGAAAGGCAGGTTATGACCAGTTCCAATCCGAGGAGGATGGTGTTCCTGGTCGGCATTTTAGTGTATTCAATATTTTATTATGTATTTAGGGAAGAATATCAATAAAATTTGTTTTTTGGAGTGTTTTTTCATTTCAACAACATTAAAATAAAACAATGAAAATAAACAATTATGTTTCTGTCCACCGCCACCAGATGTCACTTAACGAGCTTTCACCCACAAAATTATTTTACCACAAGATGTCGCTTTGAAGTGCTTAAACAAGCTTTTGGAGCTTTTTTGTAGTTCAATAAGTCAAATGAAGTTGGCGCCACCAGTCAATTCCGGCTGGCAAAGCATGCTGTCAAATTTAGGAATTTGGTAACTTCTTTGGAAGAAGGAAGCCAAATTACTAAATAAGGAAAGGGGCAAAATTCCTAGAATAAAGGAATTTTTTCCTTTTTTTTTATTTCAGTGTAGGGATCGGCAGCCGAAGCCGCTAACCACCGTGCCACGAGGCCCATGAATGAGATTCAAAGTAAATCTTGGTCACAAATGTTCAATTTCCATGGTTACTGGTCTCCATAGTAAACAGCAGATCAATATAAATAAGTGATACAAAGACTGGCACATTTACAACTAACTAAGAGAGAGGGTACAAAAAAGGGTTGTTTCATCGCCATCAAGCTCAGTAGTTAGTACTAGTATGAATGATGTGATAACGCGACTGGAAGACGCCTGGGCGAAGAACAACGAGTATTACTCACGACTATGAAAGGAATAACTCGAGCTGCTACTACATTGCGAATGCCAAAGTGTGCACGAAACATACCAATGTACTTTCACTAGCAGCGTTCTCCGTCCCTTCTAGTATACATTCCATAAACTCTTTGAGTACCAGAGAAGATGCACTGCAGGGTGAAAAGAAAATCTCAATTTGCCTCAATTGACCGAATTGATCTACACACTGGCCGGTTCTAATTCAGTGCAATTAAAGTATCACTCTAGCAAAGTGTGAACAACGTTGTCGAGAGTTACTGATGAAAACCCGCTCATTTAGTGGTAATTACTAGTCTGAGGTTTGTTATGTTTGGTTGGGGAATAACTTTTTGAAATTAATAAGATATTGTGATTTTTTTTTAAATTTCCTAAAAATGACCAACGTAAAATCACGAATGTAGTTCCTTTTTTTTGTTCACTAATGCATCTCTTTCAAAACAAACAATCTGGATTGAGCACATTCTTCGGTGCAATCTCGTTCCGGAAACAGATTTCATTCACACCCGGCAGCAACGCTTAACAAAAGCTGCCGGATTCTTCCACTATCACTTTTAGTTCGCCGTCCCACAACAGCTGCTGTTTTGATGCGCTCAAGAACACCTACCTCAACAACAAGTGTTGACCGTATACTACAGAAAACAAACTATACGCGCTGAGAAGTAGCAGTATCAATTGAGCACCAGTCGACGGTACAGAAAATGAACACTCTTGAATGATGTTTTTGAAGTCGGCAGGAGATAGTACAGGTCGCGCGAAGAAGCGTGTGGACGGGAATTAATTGATGTAGATTAATTTTAATTAATCGTAACGTATGGTCAAAGATTAATGGCCGAGAATTGAATAAGAGCCGGTCCCAACACACTGGTGTCGCTGGACAAATTATGAACTGTTGTTGGAGATTTGAGACAAGAGCGTGTGAGGTGAAATGGGCTTTCAATGGACCATAAAATGGGTACGAATTCTATTTATACGACTTGTCGACGAAAATGGCCTTTTTAAGTATAGAGCCAATAGCTTCCTCAAATGGCTTGTTGGCATTGACGACTGTACGGTTATTGTTTGGATGTTAGCCACTCCAACTAAAACTTTCTACCCCTTGGTCAACCAGTTTGGCGATCGTTTTACGATGATTTTCCGTGGTGTGACATAAACGGCCAGGAAACTGGTAATTGTGGCTCGTCGTCACCTCAACTCACCATATTAGTCACCCGCCAAGACGGTGCCCAGTTCCAGCAAATGTACGTGAATGGTTGCATTAACCGCACCACCACCACCCTGCCATTGGCATGATTTGCTCGCGGGTGAGCAAGTTGGTGAAGATGGTTGACTGACCACATTCTTGGTGTGAGCCATGGCAAGATTCCCAAACATACCGGACCGGCATTTGTGTGATTCATCACAAGCAGTCATAAAGGTGCGAAACAGAGCACCTTATTTCATTTACAGGATTTGATTAGATAAAGCTTTGTTTGGGCTAGTACAGTACTGGTCAGAAGTATAAATTTGGCCAACAAAATATTTCATTGATCTTTTCGCACAATCCTCCAAACCTCTGATCTTTATCATAAAGCATGAATGATTATTAAATTGACTACTTTGTGGTTTTACGTTATATTCTATGTCTCCCGAGGATTCTATGTTGAGGTTTATTATATCCGGATGATCCGGAATTCTCACTACGTTTTGCCAAAAGTTGCGTATTTCAATTACGAAAATTTTGGTACCCTAACATGTATCGCTGAAATTTTCAAGTTATTTCAGTTTTAGTGTAAAAAGTCGATTTTTGACGCTTTAGTCAGTTTCTTATTTCTGCGAGTGGCGCGTCGAAAACCCCAGTTTTATTTTTTTTAAATCGTTTCTCAGAAAATTTAAAACATAACTTCACCATTTTTTTATATGTCATGTAAAATTTTCCGAGGAATCAGGTAAAAATATTTTCAGACATAGGCCCCGAGACCTTCAAAACAGCATTTTAAGTTTTCATATGTCCTTTTCAAATGTTAAGCAAGATTTTTGAAACTTCTTACTATTTTTTCTAAATAGCCAAACTAATCACCTTTCTTTTGCGTCTAAGCCAGCTAAAATCGGATTGAATGGCGCGGAGGTATGATATTTTTTGTAAAAATGTGGTTTTTGCGAAAAATGAAGAAAATGGCAATTTTTCGGACCACCCTAACACGGCGTAGGTCACCCTAATGGCGAAACATAAAAATACGGATCTAATTTTTTTGGCCAAGGAACCCCCAGAGAAATTTTGAGCCGATCTGAGAACTTTTTTTCGAATCATGCTGGTTCCGTAGAGAATTTTGTATGAAATTATATATTCATACAAAACTTTGAGATTATTCCACAATTACATCAATTTTTAGGACTATCCTAAACTTTTCCTTAGCAGTTGTTTTTGTACGGCTCGAATACAGTAAAAAGAAAACCTCATTTTGAATAGATTTTCATTTAATATTAAAAGTGACAAACAATCCTGCTTTGTTGTTAGGCTTTTTAAGATTTATAAGTACCGTCATCAGGGGTGACATTGGATCTGTGGGATGAGATTGGGTTATACAAAAATGCTGGAATTGACAGTAATTTGAAATTTAATCTTATGCATTTGAGTTGGAAATCAATTATTATTTTTTATTGGTTCACACCTGCGTCATGCAAATTGATAATATTTTCTTGGAGATTTTTCGAATCGAAACCTACTGTTGGGCTATACATAAAGAAAAACATCACAATGTTGATTCAGATTGAGTGATCAAAATTGTATGGAAAGTACCACTTTAAATCTCACTTTGGAGATGTCAATAGTTTATGTCAAACAAAAATCATTGTCAAACTGAGATATCGCATCGTATCGATTTTGTAGAACAAAATAGCCTATTTTTGAGTAAAATTAATAAATTGTTTTACAAAAGCGCCAAATCTATACCGATTTCGTTGAAAATTCCATTACAGCAAATTTCCACCAAAACCGGAAATGGATTTTTTTTAAGGATTTATGTTTGGTTCAAACTTTGTGGGGGACTTCCCTATGACCAAAGAAGCCACTTTATGTCATTGGTTCATCTATACAAGGCAAAGGTGTAGGTAGTGATGAGGACTAGGCTTAGTGATTTTTCACGCTCAAAAATTGCAAATTTCACGGGGACCTTAATTAAGAAACACAAAATTTCACGGAACGTGAAAAATATTAAAATCACTATGAAAATTTTATGTTAGACTTACAGAAAATACTTTTCATGCTTAATATGTAATATATTTTTCAATAAACTAAAAAAATCATACCTTAATTTCAACGTGAAAAAATGATCAATTAAAAAAATCCACTTGGTTTAGGATGGGCTCTAAAAATATTTTGAAGAAAAAAAAAGTTGGGCATGCGTATTGTCTTTTATTGAGCTGCTTTTTTAATTTTCGTCTAATAAAGCTAAACAGTTTTTGCTGATTTCCCGCATAAAATTATATGATGATTTGCATTGTCAAAACCATGCAGTTACAATAGATATTATAATATTTATGGTTAGTTTATGGTTGATTTTTTTGAACTTCATTGGAATGACGATAAAGCTATCGTAGATTTCATGGTTACAGTCAATTTCATGGTTTTGTTATTGGAAATGTTATAAATTGAAACAATAAAACTACCGTAAAATTCATGAAGACAGCAAATAACATGGTTTTGTTATTGGAAATCTCATAATGCATTTTTTCCAAATTTTTGTTACAGTAAGTTTAATTGTAATGTTATAGTTGCACAGTGTGAACTTTTTTTGAACGATTTTTTTAAATAATGCGAATCATGTAATAAAAGTATTGAAAATATAAAAATATTAAAATATAAAAATGTAAAAATATTAAAATATTAAAATATAAAAATATTAAAATATTAAAATATAAAAATATTAAAATATTAAAATATTAAAATATTAAAATATTAAAATATTAAAATATTAAAATATTAAAATATTAAAATATTAAAATATTAAAATATTAAAATATTAAAATATTAAAATATTAAAATATTAAAATATTAAAATATTAAAATATTAAAATATTAAAATATTAAAATATTAAAATATTAAAATATTAAAATATTAAAATATTAAAATATTAAAATATTAAAATATTAAAATATTAAAATATTAAAATATTAAAATATTAAAATATTAAAATATTAAAATATTAAAATATTAAAATATTAAAATATTAAAATATTAAAATATTAAAATATTAAAATATTAAAATATTAAAATATTAAAATATTAAAATATTAAAATATTAAAATATTAAAATATTAAAATATTAAAATATTAAAATATTAAAATATTAAAATATTAAAATATTAAAATATTAAAATATTAAAATATTAAAATATTAAAATATTAAAATATTAAAATATTAAAATATTAAAATATTAAAATATTAAAATATTAAAATATTAAAATATTAAAATATTAAAATATTAAAATATTAAAATATTAAAATATTAAAATATTAAAATATTAAAATATTAAAATATTAAAATATTAAAATATTAAAATATTAAAATATTAAAATATTAAAATATTAAAATATTAAAATATTAAAATATTAAAATATTAAAATATTAAAATATTAAAATATTAAAATATTAAAATATTAAAATATTAAAATATTAAAATATTAAAATATTAAAATATTAAAATATTAAAATATTAAAATATTAAAATATTAAAATATTAAAATATTAAAATATTAAAATATTAAAATATTAAAATATTAAAATATTAAAATATTAAAATATTAAAATATTAAAATATTAAAATATTAAAATATTAAATTATTGAAATATTAAAATATTCAAATATTAAAATATTAAAATATTAAAGTATTAAAATATTAAAATATTAAAATATTAAAATATTAAAATATTAAAATATTAAAATATTAAAATATTAATATATTCAAATATTAAAACATTATAATTTTAAAATATTAAAATATTAAAATATTAAAATATTAAAATATTAAAATATTAAAATATTAAAATATTAAAATATTAAAATATTAAAATATTAAAATATTAAAATATTAAAATATTAAAATGTTAAAATATTAAAATATTAAAATATTAAAATATTAAAATATTAAAATATTAAAATATTAAAATATTAAAATGTTAAAATATTAAAATATTAAAATATTAAAATATTAAAATATTAAAATATTAAAATATTAAAATATTAAAATATTAAAATATTAAAATATTAAAATATTAAAATATTAAAATATTAAAATATTAAAATATTAAAATATTAAAATATTAAAATATTAAAATATTAAAATATTAAAATATTAAAATATTAAAATATTAAAATATTAAAATATTAAAATATTAAAATATTAAAATATTAAAATATTAAAATATTAAAATATTAAAATATTAAAATATTAAAATATTAAAATATTAAAATATTAAAATATTAAAATATTAAAATATTAAAATATTAAAATATTAAAATATTAAAATATTAAAATATTAAAATATTAAAATATTAAAATATTAAAATATTAAAATATTAAAATATTAAAATATTAAAATATTAAAATATTAAAATATTAAAATATTAAAATATTAAAATATTAAAATATTAAAATATTAAAATATTAAAATATTAAAATATTAAAATATTAAAATATTAAAATATTAAAATATTAAAATATTAAAATATTAAAATATTAAAATATTAAAATATTAAAATATTAAAATATTAAAATATTAAAATATTAAAATATTAAAATATTAAAATATTAAAATATTAAAATATTAAAATATTAAAATATTAAAATATTAAAATATTAAAATATTAAAATATTAAAATATTAAAATATTAAAATATTAAAATATTAAAATATTAAAATATTAAAATATTAAAATATTAAAATATTAAAATATTAAAATATTAAAATATTAAAATATTAAAATATTAAAATATTAAAATATTAAAATATTAAAATATTAAAATATTAAAATATTAAAATATTAAAATATTAAAATATTAAAATATTAAAATATTAAAATATTAAAATATTAAAATATTAAAATATTAAAATATTTAAATATTAAAATATTAAAATATTAAAATATTAAAATATTAAAATATTAAAATATTAAAATATTAAAATATTAAAATATTAAAATATTAAAATATTAAAATATTAAAATATTAAAATATTAAAATATTAAAATATTAAAATATTAAAATATTAAAATATTAAACTATTAAAATATTAAAATATTAAAATATTAAAATATTAAAATATTAAAATATTAAAATATTAAAATATTAAAATATTAAAATAAAAAAAATATTAAAATATTAAAATATTAAAATATTAAAATATTAAAATATTAAAATATTAAAAAATTAAAATATTAAAATATTAAAATATTAAAATATTAAAATATTAAAATTTTTAAATATTAAAATATTAAAATATTAAAATATTAAAATATTAAAATATTAAAATATTAAAATATTAAAATATTAAAATATTAAAATATTAAAATATTAAAATATTAAAATATTAAAATATTAAAATATTAAAATATTAAAATATTAAAATATTAAAATATTAAAATATTAAAATATTAAAATATTAAAATATTAAAATATTAAAATATTAAAATATTAAAATATTAAAATATTAAAATATTAAAATATTAAAATATTAAAATATTAAAATATTAAAATATTAAAATATTAAAATATTAAAATATTAAAATATTAAAATATTAAAATATTAAAATATTAAAATATTAAAATATTAAAATATTAAAATATTAAAATATTAAAATATTAAAATATTAAAATATTAAAATATTAAAATATTAAAATATTAAAATATTAAAATATTAAAATATTAAAATATTAAAATATTAAAATATTAAAATATTAAAATATTAAAATATTTAAATAATTAAACATTTAAACAATTAAACATTTAAACAATTAAACATTTAAACAAACATTTAAATATTTAAACATTTAGATATTTAAACATTTAAACATTTAAACATTTAAACATTTAAACATTTAAACATTTAAACATTTAAACATTTAAACATTCAAACACTTAAACATTTAGATATTTAAACATTTAAACATTTAAACATTTAAACATTTAAACATTTAAACATTTAAACATTTAAACATTTAAACATTTAAACATTTAAACATTTAAATATTTAAACATTTAAACATTTAAACATTTAAATATTTAAACATTTAAACATTTAAACATTTAAACATTTAAACATTAAACATTTAAAAATTTAATCATTTAAATATTTAAACATTTAAACATTTAAACATTTAAACATTTAAACATTTAAACATTTAAACATTTAAACATTTAAACATTTAAACATTTAAACATTTAAACATTTTAACATTTAAACATTTAAACATTTAAACATTTAAACATTTAAACATTTAAACATTTAAACATTTAAACATTTAAACATTTAAACATTTAATCATTTAAACATTTAATCATTTAAACATTTAAACATTTAAACATTTAAACATTTAAACATTTAAACATTTAAACATTTAAACATTTAAACATTTAAACATTTAAACATTTAAACATTTAAACATTTAAACATTTAAACATTTAAACATTTAAACATTTAAACATTTAAACATTTAAACATTTCAACATTTAAACATTTAAACATTTAAACATTTATACATTTAAACATTTAAACATTTAAACATTTAAACATTTAAACATTTAAACATTTAAACATTTAAACATTTAAACATTTAAACATTTAAACATTTAAACATTTAAACATTTAAACATTTAAACATTTAAACATTTAATTATTAAACATTTAAACATTTAAACATTTAAACATTTAAACATTTAAACATTTAAACATTTAAACATTTAAACATTTAAACATTTAAACATTTAAACATTTAAACATTTAAACATTTAAACATTTAAACATTTAAACATTTAAACATTTAAACATTTAAACATTTAAACATTTAAACATTTAAACATTTAAACATTTAAACATTTAAACATTTAAACATTTAAACATTTAAACATTTAAACATTTAAACATTTAAACATTTAAACATTTAAACATTTAAACATTTAAACATTTAAACATTTAAACATTTAAACATTTAAACATTTAAACATTTAAACATTTAAACATTTAAACATTTAAACATTTAAACATTTAAACATTTAAACATTTAAACATTTAAACATTTAAACATTTAAACATTTAAACATTTAAACATTTAAACATTTAAACATTTAAACATTTAATCATTTAAACATTTAATCATTTAAACATTTAAACATTTAAGCATTTAAACATTTAAACATTTAAACATTTAAACATTTAAACATTTAAACATTTAAACATTTAAACATTTAAACATTTAAACATTTAAACATATAAACATTTAAACATTTAAACATTTAAACATTTAAACATTTAAACATTTAAACATTTAAACATTTAAACATTTAAACATTTAAACATTTAAACATTTAAACATTTAAACATTTAAACATTTAAACATTTAAACATTTAAACATTTAAACATTTAAACATTTAAACATTTAAACATTTAAACATTTAAACATTTAAACATTTAAACATTTAAACATTTAAACATTTAAACATTTAAACATTTAAACATTTCAACATTTAAACATTTAAACATTTAAACATTTAAACATTTAAACATTTAAACATTTAAACATTTAAACATTTAATCATTTAAACATTTAAACATTTAAACATTTAAACATTTAAACATTTAAACATTTAAACATTTAAACATTTAAACATTTAAACATTTAAACATTTAAACATTTAAACATTTAAACATTTAAACATTTAAACATTTAACATTTAAACATTTAAACATTTAAACATTTAAACATTTAAACATTTAAACATTTAAACATTTAAACATTTAAACATTTAAACATTTAAACATTTAAACATTTAAACATTTAAACATTTAAACATTTAAACATTTAAACATTTAAACATTTAAACATTTAAACATTTAAACATTTAAACATTTAAACATTTAAACATTTAAACATTTAAACATTTAAACATTTAAACATTTAAACATTTAAACATTTAAACATTTAAACATTTAAACATTTAAACATTTAAACATTTAAACATTTAAACATTTAAACATTTAAACATTTAAACATTTAAACATTTAAACATTTAAACATTTAAACATTTAAACATTTAAACATTTAAACATTTAAACATTTAAACATTTAAACATTTAAACATTTAAACATTTAACATTTAAACATTTAAACATTTAAACATTTAAACATTTAAACATTTAAACATTTAAACATTTAAACATTTAAACATTTAAACATTTAAACATTTAAACATTTAAACATTTAAACATTTAATCATTTAAACATTTAAACATTTAAACATTTAAACATTTAAACATTTAAACATTTAAACATTTAAACATTTAAACATTTAAACATTTAAACATTTAAACATTTAAACATTTAAACATTTAAACATTTAAACATTTAAACATTTAAACATTTAAACATTTAAACATTTAAACATTTAAACATTTAAACATTTAAACATTTAAACATTTAAACATTTAAACATTTAAACATTTAAACATTTAAACATTTAAACATTTAAACATTTAAACATTTAAACATTTAAACATTTAAACATTTAAACATTTAAACATTTAAACATTTAAACATTTAAACATTTAAACATTTAAACATTTAAACATTTAAACATTTAAACATTTAAACATTTAATCATTTAAACATTTAAACATTTAAACATTTAAACATTTAAACATTTAAACATTTAAACATTTAAACATTTAAACATTTAAACATTTAAACATTTAAACATTTAAACATTTAAACATTTAAACATTTAAACATTTAAACATTTAAACATTTAAACATTTAAACATTTAAACATTTAAACATTTAAACATTTAAACATTTAAACATTTAAACATTTAAACATTTAAACATTTAAACATTTAAACATTTAAACATTTAAACATTTAAACATTTAAACATTTAAACATTTAAACATTTAAACATTTAAACATTTAAACATTTAAACATTTAAACATTTAAACATTTAAACATTTAAACATTTAAACATTTAAACATTTAAACATTTAAACATTTAAACATTTAAACATTTAAACATTTAAACATTTAAACATTTAAACATTTAAACATTTAAACATTTAATCATTTAAACATTTAAACATTTAAACATTTAAACATTTAAACATTTAAACATTTAAACATTTAAACATTTAAACATTTAAACATTTAAACATTTAAACATTTAAACATTTAAACATTTGAACATTTAAACATTTAAACATATAAACATTTTTATTCAATAATAAAAACGGCAAAAAATATTAAGGATCACAAAACGAACACACCATGACACCTAAACTGGGCGACGCTCCCCTAACGAACGCACCATGACACCTAAACTGGGCGACGCTCCCCTAACGAACGCACCATGGCGAGCTGTCATTTGTTTTCAATCGCGCGCGTGTTCGATCATGTTTGTGTCGATCGTGTTTGGCCGCTGTTTAATCGAAAAAGTGTTAGTGAAATCGCGTGTGTTCGTGAAAAAGGCAACATCCGGCGTTTGTCCAACACGGTCTTGGACAAATTTGCCGGGTGACCGAACCGGAACGGCTCTGGGATGGCGGAACTTTTTCATATTTGGGTGAGTATAAGGAGTTTTGTTGAACTTGGAGAGGGCGGAATCGCACCCGCAACAACAGCAGGCATTTTCAGGCAAATTTCTCAAGCTATTGGCTGATGCACAAAGTGATTTGTTTACCTTTTTTTGGTACCCTCCGCAAACTTCAAGCCATACAAAATTGTTGCCGGATCTTTTACGGAAGAGATCCGGAGAAAGATCCGGCAGCAATTTGTTTTGATTTGACGTTTGCTGAAGGTGCGGACAAGTTTGGTTATGTTCAAAAGAGAATGGTCAAGGTCAAGTTTGCGAGAGCAATTGTCTGAACAAACTGTGTGTGTCCCTCTTTTTTACAGGGACTTCTTCTACCAGGCCCGGCGCCTGCTGCGGACACTTCCGGCCGGATTTGTTCAGGATGGTCGTTTCGTCTGGAGGCGAAAATCGTTAGGTAAGTTGTGTGTTGATGCTCAACGGTGAACGTTCAAACAACAGTCAAGGAAAAGGTCACGAAAAGAATTTTGTTGAGTGGTACGCAACTGAAAAATAACAGAAACAGAAAGTAGCGTTTGACGTTTATTGGCACGGTGCCAGTGTTAAATTTGTTTTGATGAATAAATGAAATAATAGGATTTGCAAATTTGAATGCCACTGATAATTACAAATCTCGAGTTTTTTTTGAAAAGGTCCTATAAACAAAATTTTCACTTTTTGCTTTTTGGGTGTTTTTGAATACCCCTGACTCAAGGCGGTTCTAAAAACACTCAAAATGCAAAAAATTAAAATTTTAAAAATTATAAAACTCGAGAAATGTTCACATAATTTTGTATTTAATGTAAACATATAGAGCTGCTCATCAGACCGAATCTCAAAATGCTGAATCTTGGAAGGAAATTAGGCAATTAGGATATTTGGGAATTCGGAAATTCGGAAATTAGGAAATTAGGGAATAAGGAAATTAGGAAACTTGGAAGTTAGGAAATCCAGAAATTCGGAAATTAGGAAATTAGGAAACTAGGGAATTAGGAAATTAGGAAATTAGGAAATTAGGAAATTAGGAAATTAGGAAATTAGGAAATTAGGAAATTAGGAAATCAGGCAATTAGGAAATTAGGAAATTAGGCAATTAGGCAATTAGGCAATTAGGAAATTAGGAAATTAGGAAATCAGGCAATAAGGAAATTAGGAAATGTGGAAATTCGGAAATAAGGCAATGCGGAAATTAGGAAATAAGGAAATTTGGAAATTAGGAAATCAGGCAATAAGGCAATTAGGAAATTAGGAAATTAGAAAATTAGGAAATTAGGAAATTAGGAAATTAGGAAATTAGGAAATTAGGAAAATAGGAAATTAGGAAATTAGGAAATTAAGAAATTAAAAAATTAAACAATTAAGAAATTACAGAATTCGGATATTCGGGCATTAGGAAATTAAAAAAATTAACAATTAAGAAATTACAAAATTAGAAAATAAGGAAATGAGGAAATTAGGATATTAGGAAATTAGGAAATAAGAAAAATAGAAAATTAGAAAATTAGAAAATTAGAAAATTAGAAAATCAGAAAATTAGAAAATTAGGAAATTAGAAAATTGAGATATTAAGAATTTTAGAATTTTAGAATTATAGAGTTTTAGAATTGTAGAGTTTTAGAATTTTAGAATTATAGAATTTTAGAATTCTAGAATTTTAGAATTCTAGAATTTTAGAATTTTTGAATTTTTGAATTTTAGAATTTTAGAATTTTAGAATTTTAGAATTTTAGAATTTTAGAATTTTAGAATTTTAGAATTTTAGAATTTTAGAATTTTAGAATTTTAGAATTTTAGAATTTTAGAATTTTAGAATTTTAGAATTTTAGAATTTTAGAATTTTAGAATTTTAGAATTTTAGAATTTTAGAATTTTAGAATTTTAGAATTTTAGAATTTTAGAATTTTAGAATTTTAGAATTTTAGAATTTTAGAATTTTAGAATTTTAGAATTTTAGAATTTTAGAATTTTAGAATTTTAGAATTTTAGAATTTTAGAATTTTAGAATTTTAGAATTTTAGAATTTTAGAATTTTAGAATTTTAGAATTTTAGAATTTTAGAATTTTAGAATTTTAGAATTTTAGAATTTTAGAATTTTAGAATTTTAGAATTTTAGAATTTTAGAATTTTAGAATTTTAGAATTTTAGAATTTTAGAATTTTAGAATTTTAGAATTTTAGAATTTTAGAATTTTAGAATTTTAGAATTTTAGAATTTTAGAATTTTAGAATTTTAGAATTTTATAATTTTAGAATTTTAGAATTTTAGAATTTTAGAATTTTAGAATTTTAGAATTTTAGAATTTTAGAATTTTAAAATTTTAGAATTTTAGAATTTTAGAATTTTAGAATTTTAGATTTTTAGAATTTTAGAATTTTAGAATTTTAGAATTTTAGAATTTTAGTAACAGCTAATTTAATAGCATTTGTACCGAAACAAACATATGAAAATATTCCCTATGTCTAATTTAGTGTGTTTCTCTTTTACAGGGGCCTATTCCACTGAGGATTGTTCTTCATAAATACGCGAGAGTTCATCCCAAGTACGAAGCAGTAGTTCCGGCACCGGCTACAAACATTTCGAACAACGTCAGAAAGTTCGGATTGAAGCAGAATATTAAAAGAAAACGACGCGGAAAAAAAGTACTATTTTTTTTAAATCTACGAAAAAAACTATAAAAATACAATAAAACTTACCATATTGACCATTAATTTTAATGTATAAATATATGTTTTACAGTACAATTTAGTGGAGAAAAAAAATAAATAACATTAAAATACAATAAAACTTACTGTAGTTATTATTTATTTCAATGTACGAATATAGTTTAAACCGTACTATTTAGTATGGAAAAATCCATGAAGAACTGTGAATTTACTGTGCAAACCATTGTAATGGTTACTGTTTTTATTATAAATGTATTATGTTTTCTATAGTCAGGGTAATTTTTTGGACGGAAAAGGCATCAATGAAAATACGGTAGAATGTATAGTATTTGTTTTTTTTTTGTATGGGGAAAAGTCGAAATTTTTATGGTGACTGTGCCTAACAATACCCCTTTTTTATAATAAATTCCCAAAATAAGATATATTCTATGGTGAAAAAACATAACGGCTACTGTAGAATCATGGTAAAAATAACCATAGAATTTATCGTGTGATAACCATAACATCTACTGTAGGTTTATAGTAAAACTTTATGCGGGTTTTGCTACTAATTTAACATTTGGCATTTTACTGAATTTCCTATAAAAGCCAGATTTAATTCAATTCATTTTGTGTTTTTATTAAAATTTAGCAGTTCTGTTCCAGGATGTTACATTTGCATTTCAGAGATTAGGAGAACCTTTCAACTTAGGTCAATTCATAAACCTTTGCATGGAAGGTACATATTTCTACGTTTAGATTTTGCTAACTGAGTGCTCTTTTAGGAAAAAACGCCAAATTTAACAAAACAATCTAACAATTAAAATAACTTTTTTGCGACATGTTGCCCAGTAAAATTAGATTTAAGGTTTTCATCTCACTTTTCAAAAACTAAAGTAAAAATCAATAGCAAAAATAATTTAATCTGCGACGAAATCTTCAAAATTTTATTCAAAATCAAAAAACAAAAAAATAACTTCCACGGAAAACATCCACCAAAATAATCAAATATTGTGAAAATTAAACAAGCTAAGAAAAAATCTGAAATGTTCTTAGAATGTGACTTAAAAAAAAAAACTATTTTTTAAACTTGAATAAACTAAGTTTGAATCATTCAACTTCTGTTAAAATTTTATCTTTCAAAATTCAAATAGTAAATAGTAAATAGTAAAATTGTTATGACGGCGAATTAAAATAATGTTAAATTCAGTTAGTTTCCTAAGAAAAGCTGAACAACTATTGTTTATATTATCAAGAAAATAGTAATCTATTTTCTCAATATTTTTCTTTCCTTCTCTGATGGAATTAAATTTTTCAACCTTTTTTTTTGATCCTCCGCTCCGGTTATATCGTTGAACGGAAGAAAAGGGAAAGACGACTTTTATTACTGAATGTTACTTTCAAATGAATGTTTGCTTTTGATTTCAAAAAATAAATCAATACAACTTCAAAAATCTGTGCAATCTTTAAAAAAATCACAATATACTTGTTTAGTCAATTTTAACAAGTTTTGGTTGAATGGGACAACATTTATTAAAAAATAAATTCCGAGTTTATTTTTTCTTCTTTGACTGATTTTTGTTAACATCATTTAAGTTTAAGTAGCATTCACTTCTCAGTAAATGTTGTATAAATTTCATGTTAATGTTTGTTTTCCTAACAATTCTTCGAATGATTCATACGTTTTTTGAATTGAAATCTAATAAAATTTACTTTAAAGGTCTAAATGAAACATTTATTATGTTGTTGTTTTAGTTAATGGATTTGAGATAATTGATAAATTTCACGGGATTTCGCGGAAATCTTCAAATTTCACGACTTTTGCGCTGTCCGCGAAATTGTGAAAATTCACTAACCCTAATGAGGACTATTCAGAAAGAAATACGTATGCGCGGAAAAAATGCCGATTTATGAATTATCTTTTTTTTCACAAAAGTTTAATTTACCATAATCCGCATTTTTTATTTATTTTATGTGTTTTGGAGGACATAAAACCGCAACTTTTGAGCCATAGAGAAATATAATGAAAAAATTGCTGCCGAGAGATTTTTTGATAAAGTGCATCGTTTTCAAGATATCTAGAGTTTTATTTGAAAAGATCCTATAAACATATGAAACACAATAGCTAATAGGACCTTTTAAAATAGCCTAGATATAGGCACTTAAAGTTTAATTTTAACTGGAAAATTTCCGAATAGTTTAGAAAATTTTCAATAAAATTCACTTTGGCTATTGAACTTCACATTGAACAACGGAACCTTCAAACCATTTAGAGACTTGGTGATGAATTTTCAAAACTGTTTGTTTTGTTAAGTGACTATTTTTTATAAAAGTGGCCTAGCTTCATGGAAACTATGTTAGAAAGGTCCCTTAAGTCATTTATTATCTCTCTTCAACGTTTTATTAGACGAAATGGCTTGTTTCCTAAGGTGGCCCATGCTGTCTCGCACCCTGTAAAAGTAGTTGAAAAGCACATTTTTTTTAAATTGCATAAACAATAGTTTTAAACTAAAAAAAATCATCAACTAAGAATACAACATTGAACACACAAACCTGGCGCTTATCAGACCGATCTCTGATAATCGTCTATCAGAAATTCTCTGATAAACTTTTTGGTTTAAGTTCATCCAAGTAAACAAATTTGACGCACACATGAGCACAACATTGTATCGTACACGAGAATTCACTCCTAATTCATGCAAAGATCGTTGCGCCCCAAGTGGCGGTTATCGGCATAAGCCGTCATCTCAGACGGGGAGCAATCAGCGATTATGTGAAATGAGGCATAAAAATATTACGTTACCCAATTAATTATTTGATATTTTTTGTTCAATTGTTCAATGGAGGAGAAAAGCAACTCGCGACAAAATTTTGAGGCTAGGAATTTTGACAGGCATGATTTTCATAAAGTATTCGCCTCCTTTTCTCTCCCACAGAAAACCTGGGAACGAGGTAGCTGTCAAACTAGGCCAAAATGTTAAAGTCACTCACAAAATGAACTTTGAGTGATTTGAGTTCATTTCTGACGTCACGATTTTTTCCTCTATTGTTTAATTGTCAAAATGTCAAAATGTCAAAATATCAAAATGTCGAAATGTCAAAATGTCAAATTGAAAAAAATACGGTGAATGCGAGTGCACAATACATAGAGCTATCTAAGCCCGATCTCACACACACTAGCACACCATTTGTTTTGCTGGCTGGTACAAAATTTAACCTCACTTTTTTGCGTGTACGTACACGCAATACATGCGCACGTAGATAACTCTATAGAGAGAAACGTCAAAACCGAGGCGAATGAATTTGACCGATTTTGACTGAGATCTCTGATAAAGATTTGACGGAGAATTCTCTGATAGAGACGCTCTATCAGAGAATTTCTGATAAATTTACCGAGAATTTCGGCGAATTTGACCGAAGTCTAGGTTGCGTGAAGAGAACATCGCAAAGCATAATCCTACTACACTGAATTCATAAATTTGTATGTTTTTCTATGGTTTTTGGCGCATTTTACTTAGGCAGGCCATTCTGCCCCCTGCCCCTAATGGGCGCAGCATCATTCAAATTCAAAACGAAACCACATGTAACCACTTGGGTGATGCGTGAGTTCATCAAATTATTATTAGTGTGTATGCGCCACAAGATTGTCTTCAACGCCCCACAATATACAAACATCAAGTGTTCCAAAATCCGATGATAATCGATCGTTTGAATTGTTTAATTGACTCGCTGGTGTTTGTGTTTGTTCTCGTTTTCATTTTCGCAGACTGACGTCACACGATGACGATGGGCAACATGCGGCCGCTGAAGATCACAACCGTCGGGGACGGAATGGTGGGCAAGACGTGCCTGCTAATCACCTACGTCCGCAACGAGTTCCCCAGCGAGTACGTCCCGACGGTGTTTGACAACCACGCCTGCAACATCACCGTGGACGAGAAGGAGTACGCCCTCACGCTGTGGGACACGGCCGGCCAGGAGGACTACGAGCGACTGCGGCCCCTCAGCTACCCAAATGTGAGGCTTACTTTAGAAAATTACGAAATCAAAATTTTCATTTGTGGATGGAAGGCACATCGAATTTTGTTCTCATTCAAGAAGTGCTCCATTTTTTCGGTTGGCCAATTTGACCCTCTTATCTGACGCCGTTTTTCAATTATCATTGCAGACCGATTGTTTTCTCATATGCTACTCAATATCGAGCAAGACATCTTTCGATAACGTTATTTCAAAATGGTACCCAGAGATAAGGCACTTTGCCCCTAACGTGCCCGTTGTACTCGTAGGTGAGTTATTTTTTTGTTTTGTCCATGACCATGAAATTCGAGAAGTTTGAATAACCCTTTTCTTTCCTCTTTTTCCTCTCCCCAGGCACCAAAAGTGATCTCCGAGTGCACGGCTCCGAGAAGTTTGTCACGACGGTCGAGGGCAAAAAGCTCAAGCACAAAATCAAAGCTTACTCACTGGTGGAGTGTTCCGCGAAGAAGAAACTCAACCTGGGTGACGTGTTCGACGAAGCCGTCCGGGCCGTGGAGAAAAAACCCCACCACAAGCCACGTGTCTGCACGATACTCTAGTTCCGGTGGCGAGGGCGTGGTTGGGACCGCCGACCTGTACGGAAGCTTTATAGACTGTAGATTTTCTAACGCACTTACAACAACACTACGCACTGGCAGTAGTTGGCGCCAAGGCCAGTGATGATAAAAGAAAGAAAAAACAAAACAAAACAATTATGGTAGATGTTCTACTTAACAGCAAACTCCTATTTATCTGTACACGTGCGATCACCGCAAACGACCGTTTCTCCTCGTTGCCTTATTCGGAAATATCATTCTACCCCTTCACCACAGGAAAGAAAGTATTCTAGAAAGATTTCTTACCGAGCTAGTATTGTGTATATTGATTGAAATTATTATATTTGATAAAAAAAAAGGAAGGAAGCTCTAAATTAGCCATTGGAAGAGTTCAGATTTGTACGATATCAACCGAAATTATTGCATTCATTTTTGTTTTCAACATCATCCCAAAATGGAATATGTCATATTCGTTCACTAGTCATATTGATTTTTTTTCAAAATACAGAAAATGTAATATAATAGAAATATATGTATGTTAAAAATAACTCACGAAAGATAAACTATTCAATGTTCACTCAAAAGAAATCCAACTCGCAAATCAATCCAAACTGCAAAAACTTGAGAATTGAGACTGGGCAATAGGGTAACAAGAAAAAAAATGAAAAATTTGGAAAATCGTAAGAGATACCCCGTGCTCGATTATTTAGCTAAAAATAGGAAACTGTGCAAATTTTAAGCTTTTAAAGAAAACTAAAAAAATGTATGGGGAAAAGCAAAAATTTTAAAATTTCGCCAAAGCGATGGCGTTAAATGTGTCGGATAATTGTCAAGTGTGAGATTCCTATGTGAAATTTTAGTTTGACAAAAAACTTTGTCGAAGACCACAAAATGATCCGAGTTAACCCTGACGATTTAATATGAAAAAAAATCTTTTCACTATCTTCAACGATAAAAAGCGACCCTTAACCTTTAACCCATTTCGCGCAAAATTTTCACAATTATCCCCGATGCTAATTTTTTATTGTCACCCGATTGGGCAATCTCCATTTTAGGATATTTTTAACATTAGTGTACCCCCTAGTAGAGCCGAAGCGTATTTTTTACAATTTTTCAATATTTTAGGCACTTTTTCATAACCCTATGTACAAAACTTTGAAATCTGAAGTCTTTTGAACAATTTTGACTATTTGTTTCATCAGTTATTTGTTTTTTTTTTCTTCATAACTTCTTTTATTAGGTCCTTTTAGGTGCTGCGACCGAGAATCAAAGTACAAAAATAATAAAAGTATAATAATAAAAGTATAAATAAAAACGTTTCTTAATCCACCTTTTAGGTGGATTTGTTTTTAATGGGTGGTGCCTTCCTCACATTTACAAAGTAATAATGAAAATAAGTTTATGAAAAAATATATACTTGATACAGACTTTTCCAGAAAATATGCAGACTCTCATTTGAAGCAATGTGGCAACCGGGCGTTTCGCATCTGAGCAATTCTCTACGAAATCGGTCTTTTTTCTTCAATTTTAATTTTTGTATTTTTTAATCCGACTGAAACTTTTTTGGTGCCTTTGGTATGCCCAAAGAAGCCATTTTGCATCATTAGTTTGTCCATATAATTTTCCATACAAATTTCGCAGCTTTCCATACAAAAATGATGTATGAAAATTCAAAAATCTGTATCTTTTGAAGGAATTTTTTGATCGATTTGGTGTCTTCGGCAAAGTTGTAGGTATAGATACGGACTACACTGGAAAAAAATGATACACGGTAAAAAAAATTTGGTGATTTTTTTATTTAACTTTTTATCACTAAAATTTGATTTGCAAAAAAACACTATTTTTATTTATTTTATTTTTTGATATGAGACTAACATTGTTAGTCTTGATTTGAAAATTTTGAAAATAATGTTTTCGAAAAGATCGGAAAATTTCACAAATGTTTCATATATTAACATTCAAAATCGGACCATTAGTTGCTGAGATATCGACATTGAAAAATGGTGAGCTGTTTGTGGACTTATAGAATACATCAATTTTCCTGTTTTTAAACCTTTGCATTGCAATATCTCAGCAACTAAAGGTCGTATCAACAAAGTCCGAAGAAGCAAAATTTAGAGAATTTTCTCAGATTTTCAAAAATATTTTTTCCAAAAGTGTGCAAACATGTGCACTAATTTAAAAAAATGAAAAACTGCGACGATTTTCAAAAAAGTCACCTAATTATGGATTTAACTTGAAAACGGTGCACTTTATCAATATTTTACTAAAGTACTTTTTGATTGCAAATTTGATTTTACATCGAAATTTGAAGTTGAAAAAATTTTGCGACCAATATTTCGATTTTTTTTTTGTATTTTTTTTTGTATTGATCAAAAAATTCATAACTCGGTCAATGGCTTTTTGCACAACCTGGAAATTTCTGAAAAGTTGCATTTTATGTCCTCTTAAACATATAAAAAAATAAAAAAAATTAAAAATAGTATTTTTTTTGCAAATCAAATTTTAGTGATAAAAAGTTAAATAAAAAAATCACCAATTTTTTTTTACCGTGTATCATTTTTTTCAGTGTAGTCCGTATCCATACCTACAACTTTGCCGAAGACACCAAATCGATCAAAAAATTCCTTCAAAAGATACAGATTTTTGAATTTTCATACATCATTTTTATATGGACAGCTGCGAAATTTGTATGGAAAATTATATGGACAAACTAATGATGCAAAATGGCTTCTTTGGGCATACCGAAGGCACCAAAAAAGTTTCAGTCGGATTAAAAAATACAAAAAAAAAATCGAATGACCGAAATCCTAGAGAACTGCTCATCTGGCGCGACTCTCGCACGTAAACAAAAAGACCCGGCCGAGGGGCGCGAAACTGGCCTTAATATATTTAATTTGCGCATTTAATGTATTAAGGAATTAAATTCCTCTTGTCAACTAACATTTGACAGCGCCCAACCTGCTTTGTCGAAAACATTGATTTGTTTTGCGTCTCCTTCGCGCACCCTCCTGTCAAGTTTGTGTTGATTATTTGATCTTGGTCAAAAATTTGGCAAAGCTGATCAGTTTTTTTTTGTTTTCAATTTGTTTTTGCGAATGTTTCCGGAAGGAATCAGTAAATTTCTGTTGCTAGAAGCTGCAAAAGGTGATCCATCGTCCATTTCCGCATCTAGTTTTCATCGAAGATTTCGGATTCTCGGAAAACCGGCAGCTTATAACGATCATAGAGGCCTTGACCGTATTCATCTGAACTTCCTGCTGGGCCTGTTCGCCGCAGTTGCGCATGTCTCCTTGCCGTTCCGTCGAAACCCGACATCGAGAAGGTCCTGAGCTCGGTCGGTATCGAGGCCGACTCAACCCGAGTCACCAAGGCACTATGGGGTTTCAGGCGGCCATAAATCGAAAAACCGACATACTCTAATTATTTTTTTGGTATTTTTTTTCGAAAATAAACATTCTAACTAAGAAAAATCCGGAGTTTGAAAGTTGTAGGTTCAAAATTCACTGAATTGCAGACCTTCAAAGGCGAAAATGGTAAGAAAAAACATGTTTTTTGACAAAAAAATGATTATTTTTCATAGTTGTACTGTGTAGCTGTTTATGTATTTTTTCCTGCATCATTATATATATTCAGAAAGGTAATTGATTCAACTTTTCAATAATATTTTACAAAACACACTTTTACAGGCAAAAAAAATAATAAAAATAAAAAGAGATGGATTCTTTTTCAAAATTTAGTTTTTTTCAACTTTGTTAATGGAGTACTTTTTTGTGTGCATTTGTGCGATCTGAAAATTTTGCAGCTTAAAATTTGAACCATGTCCTAACTTGTCTCCAAATTTCAAAGTGCACTTATGTGCACTTTTTGAGTTATGCCATTTTGAACATTTTGATTCATGCAAGGAAATTAATGATTTCGCGTATACGCTTGGTTAAAATCACATTATTTACCTGCGGAGGCAGAAATGACGTACCTGCTATGTATGTTTTGAAATTGATTTGATATTCATGACTTTGTTGGTACTTTGATACGTTTAATAAAATTAGAAATTCCTATTCTAAGTATTTTACAGACACGATTCTTCGAATATTCGTATCAGTTCGTTGTTGTGTTCTTTTGAAAGTATGGATAATAATACCGTAGTGTCCCTGTACGATATAACGAAGCACTATTCTGAAAACGTGAGAACTGCTTTCGAGTATATTTGTAAGAATTACAACATTGCAGAACCATCACATGATCAACTCAGGGAAAAACCACAGAGAAAAAACTACGCATGCTGTTCTGTAGCTTCAAAACGAAATATACAAAAGCCCATAGAAGAAGTTCATATTTTAAGTAATCTAACGACAATCGGTTACATAGTGATTTTGATTTAGAAGAATTTATCGTGGAAAACGTGAATTTTGCAAGTGGATCAACCAAAAACGTGGACGAGAATCCATACAATGTTCCATAAAATAAACCGTCTAAAATTCTAAAACACCGCAAAAATCAAATTTTAATTGGAGGGGGAGGGGGGGGGGGGTCTTCAAAGAGAGGTGGATTTTAACTCAAGAAAAAGGGGAGGGAGATTGAACGTAAATCAGAAACTTTAACATAGCATAAACCGCCATTCCGTGCATCAAATAGACAGAGCAAGAATATTAAAATTCACCACTTTAATGCATGTGGCCTCAAATATATGAAAAAATCGAAAATTAAACTTTTTTTTGGAAAAATATCAAATTTCATTTGTTTTCATTATACTAAGTACAAACAACACAAAAAAGTCACAAAAAAGCAAAAAAATATTTTTGGCCGCTCGCTTATATGGAAATACCCCATAGTGCAAGGTGGTCAACGAGCTGAAGGGCAAGTCCGTCGTGAAACTGATCGCTAGTAGCGATTCGCTACCCGCCGCGAGAAGCTCTCCTGGATGCCGTCCGGTGGTGCTGCCCTGGCCGCTGCCGCCAAGGAGAAGAATAGAGCAAAAGAAGGAAAAGAGTTCGAATCCGAGGATGATGACGACATGGGATTCGGTCTCTTTGAATGAGGGATTTCTTCGTGGCAATATCGCCGGATGGCTGCTGCCTGTTGCTTTGGCGTTTTATCCACAAACAAAAATTGTGCATTTTTTGTAGTGCTTTTTTTATTCAGCTGCATGCAATTGTTTGATCTGAAACATCAAATGAAGAATCTTCTGCTTGTGTTTATGCTCCCCAATTTTAAGAAACCTTTGAGTCTCGCTTAGAGTTCAATTTTTATTTTTTTTAATCTCAACATCTCACGTTCCAGTTCGACTGTGACCGCCACTAGAGTCTCAAGATAGCTAAGTTCATTTCCGCTGGAACTGTCCGGGTCGTCAGCTGGCAGAGGGGCCAGCACTGGTTGAACGATCTGTTGTGGCGCGTTTTTCTCGCAGCTCGGCCGTGAGGCTTCCCAGCCGTCATAAGGTTCAGAAGTCCCGCGGACTGTCCCACGGAAACGGGACAAGTTTCAACCGATAAGGTCGATGAAGATCAGGATGGCGATTGGTAACGTCGCGGAGGCGGTCTTTGCTCATCGAAACATGCGTGGAATCGTTCTTCTGATGTTGGTCGTTCACCTTGAAGAAGTCTGAAATAGGAATAAGGAGTTACCCCTGGAATTAGGAATCCTCCACTGAAAACTTACTCAAATGTCCTGCATGTTGTTGGCCTCATCCACAGAAACGTCTTCTGAATCGACCGCCGACCAGCGGGGGCGCCTTGGCTGAAGCTATTTACCGAGCAGCTGGAGTGGTCCCAGGAATCCCTTCTTCACCGTGTCCTCGGTCTCTTTTTCTTTTTTTGCGCGTTCTCCTGTAGGCACTTCTCTCTGACAACAAAAACAACAAAAACAAACGCTCGCAATGTCAAACTGGTTCAATGTGGTGTAAAAAGAGGTGGCGATGTTTTGATCGTAAACAAAAATTAATTTTGCGTTAATTGGGTCCTAAAATGAAGCTTAGATTGCTGATATTATTGTTTACAGCGATAAAGCTTATTTTTCTGAGTACAATGACCCTTTGTACGAGCACAAGGAGTTTAAAATGGATTTTTAAATCAATTTTGAAAAATTAACCTCGCGGTCCTTCTTGACAGAAAAGCTCCTACTTGACAGCTCGTTCCAAGGGGATCATAGTTGATCCATCGGAAAAATGTTGTCTTGTCAAAAAAAAATTTTGCATTAAAATGAAAAAAAGTGATCAGAAATGTTTTTTTATCGTGTTTTTTACCGTTGTACATAAAAATTGACATAGGGCTTTAGTACCCAATTCGTTAATTTCTGCAGTTAATTAATTAAATTATTTAATTATTTTCGATTGTCACGCCCCTCGGGCTGAACCGATTTTGGCCGGATCCGCCTTATTCTGTTCGTTATGGGGTCCCCTAAGACCCTATTAAATTTTATTCTATTTAGTTAAGTTTTTAAAAAGTTATGCCAAGAAAAAGATTTTTGTAGATACAAAAAAGGGTGATTTTTTGCCTAACCTCAAAAGGCCGGGACCTCGGTTCGCGCACTTTACGCGCGGCTTGGTTTGCTCTGCCTTGTCCCCCAAGTCCGCCTTTCGTGGCAGTGCACACGCCTCCGAGAGGTGTGACTCACCGCACTTCACGCAGCGGGGCCGGAGGTTGCAGTTCCGCGAGCCAAATTTCTGGCAACGGTGGCATTGCGCTACGTCCGTCGGGTTCTTGGTGTTAAACCGCCAGTTTACCCAAAAACTGTCCAACGTCTTAGGTCGTCGGTCTTAGTCTGCCGCAGTTCTTGAATCTTGACGGTGCCGCGGTCGAAGTACAGCAGGTACAGTGTGGTACCTGTTACCCACTCGGAAAATAATCTGACTAAAAAACTGAAAAAAGCGTTTTGTAGAACTGAAAACCCCTACAAATTTAATTCTAATTTAATTAGGAAAACGTAACGCACCGCGTAAAAAGAGGTTTCACTGTATTCATTTTCTTTATTTTACAGATATTCTCAATATTCTGGCTGTTCATCTGGCAACCTCGCTTCCACAAAATTATTCACAACATAACGCACCGTAACGTCACCCTTCAAAATTCGCGCGCATTCCGCACGGCCGGCTTCTGTCATCAAATAAAGTTTTGTTTCCAATCATCATCACGCGAAATCTTGGAAATCTCACCCGTTTCAAATAAGTTTATTGTTTTCTGTTGAATTTAGTGATCGATTGGTGAAACTAGTAAAAATGCACGCATTTTTCAAGACTGGCAAATCCGGCGATACCACAGCTGGTGACGGACAACCGGTGGAAAAGCGCAGCAAGACACATTCCGTCCCTTGGGTTGAGAAATAGTGAGTTGTGGGTTGGGAATCCGGTCCGGAAGTTGCCTCTAATATTTTGTGTTTCTTATTTTAGTCGACCAAAGAATGTGGACGACGTGGTGGAGCAGGGCGAGGTGGTGGCCGTTTTGCGCGAATCTCTGTCGACGGCCGATCTGCCGAATCTGCTGCTGTACGGACCGCCCGGAACGGGTAAAACCAGTACGATTCTGGCGGCGGCCCGCCAACTGTTTGGGGACATGTTCAAGGAGCGCATTCTGGAGCTGAACGCTTCGGACGATCGCGGTATTTCGGTCATTCGGAATAAGGTGAAAACGTTTGCCCAGTTGGCGGCCAGCGGAACCAGGCCGGACGGAAAGCCGTGTCCACCGTTCAAGATTGTCATCCTGGATGAGGCCGATGCCATGACGCACGCGGCTCAGGCCGCGCTTCGCCGGACAATGGAGAAGGAAACCAAGACGACACGGTTCTGCTTGGTTTGTAATTACGTGTCCCGGATCATCGAACCGATCACGTCGCGCTGCACCAAGTTCCGGTTCAAGCCGCTGAGGCAGGAAAAAATTATCGAACGGTTGCGGTTCATCTGTGACCAGGAGACGGTCGACGTGGAGGACCAGGCGTACCAGGACATTGTGGACATTTCGGGCGGAGATTTGCGACGGGCGATTACCACGCTGCAGTCGTGTCACCGGTTGAAGGGCAAGGAGGCTAAAATTGAACACTCGGATATCCTGGAGATGTCGGGTGTGGTCCCGCGGAAGTTCTTGGAAGACTTTGTGTCGGTTTGCAAGACGTCCAACTACAGCAAGCTTGAGGATTACGTGAAGGGTTTGACCCATGACGCGTACAGCGTGGGCCAGCTGTTTGAGCAGCTCACGGATTTTATTATTATGCACGATGGACTCACTGATAAGCAGAAGAGTACAATTTGCGACAAGATTGGGGTAAGATTTAAAGATTTGCTTAGTTTAAATAACCGTTCAACTTTTATTATTTTTTGTCTTTGTAGGACTGCTGCTTCCGTCTTCAGGGTGGAGGCTCGGAATACATTCAAATTATGGATCTAGGTTGCGTCACGATTCAGGCATTGCAAGCAAAGTGATTTGAGTCTGGGTTGTTTCATGTTTCATTTTTCTTTCTAAAATATACTCATACATTCGTAAAATTAGCTAATTTTTACATTCGAAATCGCTTGTACAATTCACCGTGTTTGTAAAGTCAAAACATTTCTTGAACATAGCTACCACGTATCGACGCAAGAAGACTGCTTACTAAAGTTGCTAAATCAATGCGTTGACAAATAAGTAAAAAATTATTTATTTTAAAAATGGGAGCGATTAAGATTCGTCTGTGGATGCGCCCTTTTGAATTACTCGTCATTATAATGAGACAAATACCCACCGAGAAATGTAACGCCCTGATCAGTCTGATGGTAAAATAAAATCGGGCTGATTAGAGCCGAACGGGGCGTTAAATTTCTCAGTGGGTAATAACGTAAGTAACGTAACACAACGTAATGTAACGTAACGCTCTCAATTGGTAGCCATTTGGCAACACTAGAGTGGTAGCAAAATTAAAGTCTAGTTTTGCTACCAATCATTTTTACGAGCTGTCATCGCTGTCATTTGTGTTTACAAATTTGTTTATTCAACAAACTCAGCTTGAGTAAGCAAAAGTTGCATCTTCGCAGAAGTTAGTTTCAAATCCGATCACCGGGTCAATTATTCGGCCCTGATGATGATGGACAATGTAAGTAATTACAACACATAATTCTGCAGATCATGAAATTAAGATACGTCCTCTTCCACTCAGCCATCGCAATCCCAGGGCGACCGGGAGAAATCGGAAAAGTTAAAGATCTCAAGCCAGGTCAAACATATTCCGAAGGATGCCCAAGTTATCATGTCGATCCTGAAGGAGCTGGGCGTAGCGGACTATGAACCGCGGGTCATCAACCAGTTGCTGGAGTTTACCTACAGTAAGTCATACAATTCTTGATTCTTGATACAAAAAACGCTTCAATAAACTTTTCCATTCCAGGATACGTAACGTGCATTCTGGACGATGCCAAGGTGTTTGCGAACCACGCCCGCAAAAAGGTCATCGAGCTGGACGACGTCAAGCTGGCCACGCAGATGATCCTAGACAAGGCGTTCACGAGTCCACCGCCGCGGGACGTGCTGCTGGAGATTGCCCGTAACCGGAACAACACGCCACTTCCGCTCATCAAAACGCACTGCGGCCTGCGACTCCCGCCCGATCGTTACTGCCTGTCGGCGTGCAACTACAAGCTGCGTGCGGCCCAACAGGCAAAGAAGATGACCAAATCGGCCCTGGACGGACGGTCCAGCATCAAGACCAGCGTTGGCAAGTCGGGTGGCGCAGGAGGAGCCTCCGGGGGTGGCGGAGTCAAACGTCCGGCGGTACAGTCCACGCCCAAAACGCAGGTCGTGTCGATTCCCAAACCGGTGTTCAAGTTTACCACCACGCCGAAGACGACGGCCGTGAAGCCGATTAAAAACGCGCCAATTTTGTCGGTCGGAGACGGTGGTGCGGGAGCGATCGAGATCAAGACCGAGGTGGATGATCCGCTGGGTTTCGGCGCAAGTGACAACGAGAGTGGAAGCATGAAGCGGAAACGCGAAGAGGATGATTTTGAAATAGTGCAGTAGATAAATTGATTCTACCTTTGGTAATTTTTAAGCAAAACAAGAATAAACATCTGATTCGAGGTAAAAAATGACTTTGATTTGACCATATCGATGCCTCTGAGTTCTAACAGGGGGAACAGCATGTAATTCCGTCGTGCAACCAGTGTTGACATATCTACAATTTGATTTTCAAACACAGCTCCTGCAAGGAGTTTTCAACTGAAATTGATTGATAAATAGCTCATACTGCGAGGTAAAAAAACAGCCAAAGTTGACCCTAAAAAGATGACATTTTTAAAAACATTGGCAAAACCACATAAAACAAGTAAAACTTCCAACCCATACATTTTTAAAATTTTAAGAGTTCTTCTTTTCATGCTTTTAAAGATCAAAATTTGGTAGAAAAAATCTGGAGTTTTTTTTGAAAAGGACCAATAAACCAAATTTTCAGTTTTTGCTTTTTGGGTGTTTTTCAATACCCCTGACTCAAGGCGGTTCTAAAAACACCCAAAAAGCAAAAACTGGAAATTTGGTTTATTGGACCTTTTCAAAAAAAACTCCAGAAATGTATTTTGGCGATTATTCGTAGCCTGTCAAGATGGCTGAATGAAATAAAAAAAAGGACTATTTACTACAGCGGGGTTGGGTTGTTACGAGTTATAATATAGCTAAAAAACTAGGGCGTTCAAATTTCCCGGAAAACGGGAAAAATATTTTTCAAATCCCGGGAATTCCCGGGATCCCGGGAAATTTTTTGAACAGTCATAAAATCTATGTTTTCATTAAATTTGTTAAGTTTTTGAAGCTTACAATCATAGAATTAACTCAATACTGTTAATTGGTGATAATCTTTACTTCAATCTGAACAAGAACAGCAGTTTTCTATGTACTTTTAAAAATATTTAAAATGTTTGTTTTTTGTTCTTTGTTGTTATGCTTTGGATTTTTTATGAATCATAATCATAATGAATCATAATTTAATTTAATGATTCAAATTATTTCATATTAATAATCACAAAATTCTTATAAATATATTTCTTTAATTTTTATATGAAATGACTACAAAAGCTAAACAAATTTCATTGAAACTGTAAAAAAAAAAAAAGAAACGACGACAAATAAAATGAATCCATCCAACGTAAAATTTTAGAACAGTTTAGAATTTCATGTATTATATAAAACATATTTAACAAACTATTTTTAAATCACTATCGCCAACTGGGGGAAATCGGGACTGCAGTCTGAATAGGTACAGGATTTTTTAGAGCAATAAATTTGAAAATTTGTGTACCTTCAGTGGGGGTGACATTGGGTCTGGGGGGTGAGATTGGGTCAAAGTGATTTTTTACGGATTTTACTATTTCTCAGGTTTTTCTCATTGAAACTGAATTCTGTTAAAAGGGTTGTGTAGGGGACATCTTAAGATGACTTCGCTGAAAAAATCTCGTTCCTAGAACAAATCCTGTTATTTTGGCAGCTGTCTAAAGTTGAGGTACGTTTTTGGCCAAAAATGACCTCTCGAAAAATCATTTTTCTAATACTTTTGTTAGAATTGCTCGAAAACTACCCAAATGTTTGAAAATCTCCACTTCAAACATTGTAGCATGTCAATACGATTCCCTCGAACAAGAAACACTGTTGGATGACTTGTTTTTACCATATCGTTGTATTTGAGCATCATTATAGTTTCATTTGACCTAATGTCACCCCCTCTAAGGGGTGAGATTGGGTCAATTTTCAAACTATTGGCATTAAAGGTAGTGTTCATCAAAATCCACCATATTTTGGGAAAATGTCAGTAAACTATCTAAGAACAAATCTACGTTGAAAGATTTTCGATGTTGTTTAAATTGTTTTTGTTATTAAGAAATTACGAGAGGTGTATCGTTTTTTGACCCATAGTCACCCCCACTGACGGTACTACAGTAGTTGTTCGGTAACTGGGCGTTGTTTAACTAGGATGCTTTTTAACTGGGCGCTCGATAACTGGGCTGTAGCCCAGTTAAAAGTTATAAGCCTTTAAGTGTTATTTTTACGCTTTTTGGAGGCTGAGATATGTTGATAAAAACCTTGTCCGGATCTCTCATGCGACCTATCGTTGAATATGTATTCAAAAGACCTTTCCAACGCGTCCAAAACATTGAAGATCTGGCAACCCTATCAAAAGTTATAAGTAGGCTTAGTGATTTTTCACGCTCAAAAATTGCAATTTTCACTGGGACCTTAATTTAAAAACACCAAATTTCACGGAAATTTCACTGAACGTGAAAAATATTAAAATCACTATGAAAATTTTATGTTAGACTTACAGAAAGTACTTTTCATGCTTAATATGGGTCATTCCATCTGAAGCGGAACACCATTTGAAAATTACCATCTCCGATTCTGCTCAAATTTGGCAGAGCTGTTGAGACTATCAAAACATGCAAAAATCCCGAATTGCATCCAAATCGGACCACCCCCTCCAGTTTTGTACCCTCCCAAAAAATCGACTTTTTGGCTATTTTTGAGCAAAACCCCTATCTTCGAACGACGATAACTCAGGAACCACAAATCTTAGAGAGTCGGTCTTAGACTCAATTTTGAAGGAAATTGGACGTAGAATCCATTTCCGTGATCAAAATTTGGATTAAAATATGTTTTCTACCTGTATTGCGCAATTCAAAACTTTGAATGGCCGTATCTCAAAGCAGCCCTATTTATTTTTTAAATTTGACCTCAACATCGTATTCCCCGTCCAATTTTACATAAGAATCACTTATCGACAGAAAGGAATATGTTTCGTTCCAGAGATATCGAATTTTAAAGTTTTGAGTATTTGAGATTACCTAAATTAGCTACACTCGCTACATATGCTAGAAGGACTCGGGCGCGCTGATCAATAATTACTACCTGGTGCTCTGTAAGATGAATTATTTTTATAATTTTATACGATTTTGAGGTAATCAATACCTTGAACAATCTATTTTTTGTTTAAGGAATATTTATTGGGTAATTTTTAATGCACTGTTTTTCCTGATGTCAGTGTCATTGAACCATATTAGGTAAAATTTGAACTTTCAATATTTATTTGCAAATGCTACAACGTTTTTACAACACAATTAAAAAAAATCTATTGTTTTCATATTTTTCCTAATTCCTCATTTCTTCCCACTTTATCAAATTATTTCTTTTATTTGAAGCAAGAACAAATGTAGAGCTGGATGTAGTAGATGAAATAATTCTCATGGGTTCTAGAGCTTTTGCCATGTGCGGTAGCGAAATAGTGCCATTCAGCAATAAACCCCAAAATCTGCCTTACGGTTTGAAAGATTGAGCATGATCATATTAAACTGATTTTTATATTGTGAACCAGTTTCATCTGAAAAATTGATGATTTTTTTTTTCAATTCTGGTACATTTAATTTCAAAAACGATACCATATACTTCTGATACATGTGGACAGCAGCTGTATCGTTTTCCAAGATTTCGAAATGATTGACAAAAAAAAAGATAATTGTTCGAACGGTTAATTAATCTTTGTGATTTTCTTACTTTTTTCAGCTTTATACTTTCCAGAAATCCTCTTGCTTAATCATGCTTCACGAGAGTATTATTCATGTTAATTCATAATTTTTGATACGATAATGTATTGTACATTTTTCTTAAGTGTTACTTACAACATCAATTTCAATTTCCTGCTAGCACAGCGGGAATTCCATTCTGCTCTGTATTGCGTGTCGTTCTTGCTCTGTCGTGTGGGCTAGCACATAAATTCACCTCATACTATTTTTTTAAATTTAAGATTAATACAGCATTTTCCTACAATTTTTGCCTAATTTGCTAATGATTAATTGGGATGAAATCGTATTTCAATAAATAAACAGGTAGCAGTTATTGATCAGCGCGCCCGAGTCCTTCTAGCATATGTGGCGAGTGTAGCTAATTTAGGTAATCTCAAATACTCAAAACTTTAAAATTCGATATCTGTGGAACGAAACATATTCCTTTCTGTCGATAAGTGATTCTTATGTAAAATTGGACGGGGAATACGATGGTGAGGTCAAATTTAAAAAATAAATAGGGCTGTTTTGAGATACGGCCATTCAAAGTTTTCAATTGCGCAATACAGGTAGAAAAAATATTTTAATCCAAATTTTGATCACGGAAATGGATTCTACGTCCAATTTCCTTCAAAATTGAGTCTAAGACCGACTCTCTAAGATTTGTGGTTCCTGAGTTATCGTCGTTCGAAGATAGGGGTTTCGCTCAAAAATAGCCAAAAAGTCGATTTTTTGGGAGGGTACAAAAATGGAGGGGGTGGTCCGATTTGGATGAAATTCGGGATTTTTACATGTTTTGACAGTCTCAACAGCTCTGCCAAATTTGAGCAGAATCGGAGATGGTAATTTTCAAATTTGCATTTTTTCTTGCACACTTCAGGTGGAATGACCCATATGTAATATATTGGGCATGTTGGGCATGCAGATTGTCTTTTATTGAGCTGCTTTTTTAATGTTCGTCTAATAAAGCTAAACAGTTTTTGCTGATTTGCTGCTAATTTAACATTTTACATTTTACTGAAAACTGTTTTTATTAGAATTTAGCAGTTCTGTTCCAGGATGTTACATTTGAATTTCAGAGATTCGGAGAACCTTTCAACTGAGATCAATTCATAAACCTTTGCATGGAAGGTACATATTTCTACGTTTAGATTTTGCTAGCTGAGTGCTCTTTTAGGAAAAAAGCCAAATTTAACAAAACAATCTAACAATTAAAATAACTTTTTTGCGACATTTTGCCCAGTAAAATTAGTTTTAAGGTTTTCATCTCACTTTTCAAAAACTAAATTAATAATCAATAGGCAAAAATAATTTAATCTGTAACGAAATCTTCAAAATTTTATTCAAAATCAGAAAACATAAAATAACTTCCACGGAAAACATCCACCCAAATAATCAAATATCGTGAAAATTAAACAAGCTAAGAAAAAATCTGAAATGTTCTTAGAACGTGACTTTAAAGATAAAAAAAAACTATTTTTTTAAACTTGAATAAACCAAGTTCATTCAACTTCTGTTTAAATTATATCTTTCAAAATTCAAATTAAACAATAGTAAAATTGTTATGACGGCGAATGAAAAATTTCTCAATATTTTTCTTTCCTTCTTGTAGGGATTATGGGTTGCAGGATTGAATATGTAATAAATTATTAAATGAGTATTTATTATAAGATTAATATAATTTATAAATAAGAGTTAAGAGCGCAACAAAAAGTGCGCACCTTCATGAATATTGCCTTGTTAGCTGATTGTGGATTGAGTGCGAGAGCGCGCTAGCCGCAGCAGAGAGAACAACGAGCGAGAAAACAACGAGATGCGCGCGGCCGGCGAAAGAGATAATGAAGATTGTCAAATCAGTTTTGTGGTTAATTTCTGTGGAATAAGACGTGTTGTTTGTTAATTGCAAAATATCTGTGTTTTTATTATAAAAGAAACTCCCCGATCACGACACTTCTCTGATGGAATTAAATTTTTCAATCTATTTTTTTTGCTCTTACGTTATATCATTTAACGGAAGAAAATGGAAAGACGACTTTTATCGCTGAGGTCTTTATGAAATATTTGCTATGTTGTTATTTTAGTTAATGGATTTGAGATAATTGATAAATTTCACGAAATTTCGCGGAAATCTTCAAATTTCACGACTTTTACGCTGTCCGCGAAATTGTGAAAATTCACTAACCCTAGTTATAAGCCCTTTAGTGTTATTTACGCATTTTTTGGAGGCCGGATCTCAGATCAAGCATGAATTGAATTGAAGATCTGACTACCCTATCATAAATTGCCCTGCAATATGAAGATCTGACTACTCAATCTAGTGGTATGAATTATGAGTCAAATTGATAAAACATTGAAAAACACCGCCATTTTGTGTCTATTTTAGATTGTTTAATTGAGAGGAAGGCGCCAACCACCTAAGGGTGGATTAAGAAACGTTTTTTTAAATGGCGACTCCGAAAACTCGCCTAAACTGACTCCACCTCGTGTAAAAAACCTGGAAATTTGGCCGAAATAATGCAGAAATGCTTGTGTTTTAATAAAAGTTGGGCATTATATTTTAGAGAATTCTAAATTGTTGACTGTTTTTTGTTATCAAAACCACCCCACGTTCTCAAGAACCAACTTGAGAACTTCTTCGCTACCGACTTCCACCCCGCGGGTGGTTGGTCGGTCCCGGATATGGGTCACGGTCAGCCCGTGTTGGAGCAACAAACAACAAAAACCGAGGGAGAACTCTCTCCCCAAACAGCTCAATCGCCAGCCGAGAGCACGAAATCTCTTCGATCTCCGCAGCCAACAATCAGATCATGAACTCCACCACCAATTCCGGCGGGGGGGGTTGAGAATGTTTATGCTGCGTCAGGGGGTCGAAACTTCGTTTGTTCGTTTCGTGGGGGCTCGACGTCGCAAAACGGCCTCGACGATGTGGTTCTTCACTCGTGAGTGTGATGTGGACGGAGTCGGACGTGCTTCCGCGGTCGATTGGTTGGAGCTTTTTCTTCTAAGAACACTAGTGAGCTCTAGTTGGTACATAGCATCGGGCTGGTTGGGCTATGTAACTGATTAGCATATTTAGCGCTTTTTGTTTCTTAGTGTCTATCATTTGCACAAAAGCCTAGTGTAATAGTAGTTTGTTGTGGTCCTCGAAACGTGTTTTTTTTTCACGTCTGCTTAAATTGTGAAGGGCAAGGACGGGAATCGAACCCACGTGTATTTCGCGGGAGTGGATGTTTTATGATGGAATTTTAAATCAGTGGTAGAATTTATATTTTATACAGAGAATTCCCCGGGAGAAGGTTTTAATTCAGTGGATTAAAAATTCAGCTAACCGAGCAACTGCTGCTGCTGCTTCGTTCGACAGTGAACTTAATTAAGTGAGTGAGAGCAAACGCCGAGAGTTGTGATTCTACAATGGAAATCTCTCAGTGAAGTGTAAATTTACCTGCGAGTGGATGTAAATTGTTCAAACCCTTTGAAGGAGCTTATCGCGCAAACCGATATCACTCATCGTAAACAAGGTAATTGAATCATTGAAGGAGGATCTTATCGCGGCATGGTAAAGCATGTGTTACATACATGTTGTTGTACCGAAAAGGAAAATTGATTGAAAGCTCAGCCAATTGATAACGAGTGACGAATTCGATAAAAGCAGGGTGACAACTGGTTTAAATAACAATGCAATTGATGCTTTGAGGAGAACAACTAACCAATTTTCAAACATTAATGTTGAAACTGTTAGGAGTTAATACAATATTTCGACATACATATTATCATATGGATGAATGACCCAATTGAAGCTTTCTAAAAATGTTTCAACTGTCTCTAAGTAATGATTTGTTCAAACTACACTCAATCCTCGGTGGTTGGTGACTTTTTCGTTTGACACTTTCTTAGTTTGTACACCGTTAGTTTAACAAAGTCAAACTCACGCACACTATCAAAACAAACAAATAGTTTGGTAGTGTGTGTAAACTTCGTGTAAAAAGGGTGTCAAACTAAAAAGTGACCCCGTTCGTTTGACAACAGTAGGTGTCAAACCATCGGGGTTTGAGTGTAAGTAATGATTTGATGTAGGTAATAATGATCTCTCGAAAAGCGATTGAAATTTGTATGGAAACTACAATGGGGAAAATTGCATTTTTACATTTTTGACTTTACAAAAATCATGTTTTATTATCTTATGAAACTAACATCGTGGAAGTGTTGCCTTGGATGTCCCGAACAACTCTTCCCAAGAAAGTTTGGTGCTGATTAGCTTAAGTGCGTCAAAAAACATAAGGAGTTTTCAAAAGTAGTGTATTGAAATAATCAATGAAACTCACATTTTCTGCCAACATTTCCAAAGGAACCAGGAAATTCAAAAAATACTGATTGTTCTTATATTTTGAAAAACCTTACATAAAATTGATGTGAACAAATTTTCAAAAGACATTATTTAGTTTAGTTGCACCACAATTCCTCAAATATATAACAGTTTTTGAAAATTTCCGCTTGACTTGGCAGTGTTGGCAAAAAGTATGATTTTACCGAGTATTTCGAAATGTCTCTCTTGAACGCTCTGTTACTTTTGTTAGAAGCAACTTAGCACCATACTGTCTTCGAGAGATATATATCTAAGACTATACTTTTACGGTTGCCGGTTCAATATTATTCAACATTCAATATTACGCTCTTTTGAAATGTTAGTCTTGATAAAAAAAATATGAAAATGTTGTTTTCTCAGCTTTTAAAAATACTTTTTTCAAAAGTGGGCAAACATGGGCACCAATTTAAAAAAAAACAGCGACTATTAAAAAAAAGTAACCTAAAAATGGCTTTAACTTGAAAACGGTGCACTTTATTAAAATTGTTGTCCCCTAAACCTTATCAAAAATTAAAAAAAAAAAATAGTGTATAATAGTGTATTTTTGCAAATCAAGTTCTAGTGACAAAAAGTGAAATTAAAAATCACCAAAAAATGTTTTACCGTGTATCTTCTTTTTTTAATGTAGCCCTTATCCATACATACAACTTTGCCGATGACATCAAATCGATCAAAAAATTCCTTCAAAAGATACAGATTTTTGAATTTTTATGTATTTTTTTTTTTTTTTTTTAATTTATATTTATTCAAATTTCTTTTCCATGTACATTCATTCAGTTAAAATATTATTGAGTGTCCAATCACAAACGATGACTTTTCACCTCAATTTTAAATACTAGCAACTTTCATTTATTCATGAAATATTGTAGCTTTCGCTATTCAGTGATTTCAAATGTAGGAGGTCCTACATGTACAAAAGGGAAAAGGGATACCTTAAAACTAACTTATAAACTATATAAAGAGCGGATCAATGCAGCTGAAGACTGTAATGATTTTTGTCGAAATGCATCAATTATCTTATTGGACATAACATCCAAAGTGTCAACTTCGGCTAATTGATGAAGTTCACTGGTGCTGAACCAGGGAGGAAGTTTCAGAATCATTTTCAGAATTTTGTTCTGAATCCTCTGAAGTTTTTTCTTCCTGGCTAAGCAACAGCTTGTCCAGATCGGCACAGCATAAAGCATGGCAGGTCTGAAAATTTGTTTATAAATTAACAGTTTATTCTTGAGACAAAGTCTAGAATTCCTGTTTATAAGTGGATACAAACATTTAATATATTTGTTACATTTAACCTGGATACTTTCAATGTGATCCTTGTAAGTAAGGTTTTTGTCAAAAGCAAGTCCAAGATATTTCACTTGATCCTCCCACTTTAAATTTACCTCATTCATCTTTATAATGTGATGACCTTTTGGTTTAAGAAAATCAGTCCTTGGTTTGTGAGGGAAAATAATAAGTTGAGTTTTTGCAGCATTTGGAGTTATTTTCCATTCTTTCAAATAAGAATTGAAAATATCCAAGCTTTTTTGTAATCTACTTGTGATGACACGAAGGCTTCTGTCTTTGGCGGAGATGCTTGTGTCATCAGCAAAAAGTGATTTCTGACATCCTGGGGGCAAATCAGGCAAGTCAGAAGTAAAAATATTGTATAAAATTGGACCCAAAATGCTTCCTTGAGGGACGCCAGCACGTACAGGTAGTTGATCAGATTTGCTATTCTGATAACATACCTGCAGAGTACGATCCGTCAAATAATTTTGAATAATTTTCACGATATAAATCGGAAAATTAAACCTTTTCAATTTCGCAATCAAACCTTTATGCCATACACTGTCAAATGCTTTTTCTATGTCTAGAAGAGCAGCGCCAGTAGAATAGCCCTCAGATTTGTTGCTTCGAATTAAATTTGAAACTCTCAACAACTGATGAGTAGTTGAATGCCCAAGGCGAAATCCAAACTGCTCATCAGCGAAAATTGAATTTTCATTAATGTGCGTCATCATTCTATTAAGAATTATTCTTTCGAATAATTTACTAATAGATGAAAGCAAACTAATGGGCCGATAGCTTGAGGCTTCAGCAGGATTTTTATCCGGTTTCAAAATCGGAATTACTTTGGCATTTTTCCAACTACTGGGAAAATATGCCAAATCAAAACATTTGTTGAAAATTTTGACCAAGCTACTTAAAGTTGCTTCTGGTAATTTTTTAATTAAAATGTAAAAAATACCATCCTCACCAGGGGCTTTCATATTTTTAAATTTTTTGATAATAGATTTTATTTCATTCAGATCCGTATTAAAAACTTCATCTGACGAAAATTCTTGTTCAACAATATTCTGAAATTCTATTGAAATTTGATTTTCAATAGGACTCAAAACATTCAAGTTGAAATTATGAGCACTCTCAAACTGCTGAGCAAGTTTTTGAGCTTTTTCCCCATTAGTTAATAGAATATTATTACCATCTTTTAAAGAAGGGATGGGTTTTTGAGGTTTCTTAAGAACCTTTGAAAGTTTCCAAAAAGGTTTGGAATAAGGTTTAATTTGTTGGACATCTCTTGCGAACTTTTCATTTCGCAGGAGAGTGAATCTGTGGTCAATAACCTTTTGCAAATCTTTTTGAATTCGCTTCAGTGCAGGATCACGAGAACGTTGATACTGTCTTCGGCGAACATTTTTCAGACGAATCAGAAGCTGAAGATCGTCATCAATAATGGGAGAATCAAATTTGACTTGGACTTTAGGAATAGCAATATTCCTAGCATCCAAAATTGCATTAGTTAAAGATTCCAAGGCTGAATCAATATCAGCTTTGGTTTCTAAAACAAAATCATGATTTAAATTATTCTCAATATGATGCTGATACCTGTCCCAATTAGCTTTGTGGTAATTAAACACAGAACTATTGGGTCTGGTAACTGCTTCATGGGAAAGTGAAAAAGTTACTGGAAGGTGATCAGAATCAAAATCAGCATGAGTCACTAAAGGACCACAATACTGACTTTGATTTGTCAACACCAAATCAATTGTTGATGGATTTCTAACAGAAGAAAAGCAAGTTGGCCCATTCGAGTATAAAACCGAATAAAGACCAGAAGTGCAATCTCTGAACAGAATTTTACCATTGGAATTTACTTTTGAATTATTCCAAGATTGGTGTTTGGCATTAAAATCACCGATGATCAAAAATCGAGATCTATGCCGAGTAAGTTTATTCAAATCCCCTTTGAAATAATTTTTATTTTCCCCAGTGCATTGGAATGGCAAATATGCAGCTGCAATCATAATTTTCCCAAAAGAAGTTTCAAGTTCAATGCCCAAACTTTCAATAACTTTTAACTTAAAGTCACGTAACGTGCTATAAGTCATACTACGGTGGATTACTATTGCAACTCCACCGCCATTTCGATTCATTCGGTTATTAGTTATAACTTTATAATCTGGATCACTTTTCAAATAAGTGCCAGTTTTTAAAAATGTTTCGGTTATAACAGCAACATGCACGTTATGAACTCGTAAAAAGTTGAAAAATTCATTTTCTTTCGCTTTTAAAGAGCGAGCATTAAAATTCATAATATTGATGGAATTACTTAGATCCATGATTAAACTTCAGGGTAAGAACAACATCATTCGCAAATTTTAATCCAATCTGGATTGCTTCCATCATGGATGTAGCATTACTCATTGTTTGAATCAAACCAAACAGTGAGTTTTGCAAAAAAGTCATTTTTTCAATCGTAACTTCGCCGAGATCAGAAGATCCCAAAGCGTTGCCAGCAGAAAAATTTTCAAATGAGATTTGAGGTACCTGCCCAAATTCAGAAAGATTGGTAGAGGATTTAAAATTCGTGGATGAACCCGAAACGACGTTAGCATAAGAAATGCCATTGTTGTTACCTAACTTTTCCACGGTAGGGGTATTTCTAGAATTGTTCGAGTGAGACAGCACGAACGTTTGATTTAAAGATGCAGGTACAACCTGACTTTGAGAAAATTTCGGTTTGGATTTCGGCTGATGCTTAGCACGAGAATCCAAAACCTTTTTTCTGATGGGGCAATCCCAAAAATTTGATTTGTGATTTCCACCACAATTTGCACATTTAAATTGGGTGACTTCTTTCACGGGACAGTTGTCCTTGTCGTGAGAAGAGTCCCCGCAAACCATGCATTTTGGAACCATGGCGCAATGATCAGTACCGTGACCGAATGCCTGGCAACGCCGGCACTGGGTCAGATTCTGGCCATTACCGCCATGTTTCTTAAAATGCTCCCACTTTACCCGTACATGGAACAAAAACTGAACTTTGTCCAAAAGTTTCAAATTGTTGATTTCATTTCTGTTGAAATGAATCAGATAAAATTGTGAAGTCAAACCAAAGCGAGAAATATTCCCGTTTGATTTTTTCTTCATTGGTATTACTTGGGATGGGGCAAAGCCAAGCAACACCTTAAGTTCGTTTTTGATCTCATCCACCGACAAGTCGTTGGAGAGACCTTTCAGGACCGCCTTGAATGGACGAGCATTCTTGGTCTCATACGTGTAGAAATTGTGTTTGTGGTTTTTCAAATAACCAACAAAAGTTTGGTGATCTTGTAAAGATTCCGTCAACAAGCGACATTCTCCTCTTCGACCAAGCTGGAACGAAACTTTTAAATTGCAAGTTTCCTTGCAATTCTTCAGTTGCGTTCGAAAGCTGGCCAAATCGGAGACGGAAGTCACTACAATTGGCGGAGCCTTTACTCGTTTCTCGACGGCAGAAGGCTCAGTACGAGGAGAAGGTTCCATGTCTTCAGTTTCGGATAAAACACCGAAACTGTTTGTCAATGGAATTGGAGGATTGACCTCACATTCAGAATCAGAATCAGACCTCAGAAGAGGCTGTTTTCTTTTTCTGTTACCGTTAGCCGGTTTAGCGTTCAAACGCTTCACCGACGTAACGACCAAATCTTCAGAAGATTTGCGTTTACCTTTGTTTTGACGCATTTTGCAAGCAAAGTTCTCTTAAAAAGATGGCTTCGTTTGTATAATACAACAAAATTTCAGGTGGGGTTAGTCTTGAAAAGACTGTTTAGAATTTTGGAAAATAACTCAGGTAGTCTTTTAAAAGACTGTGAATTTTGTTTTGAAATAACTCTGAGCTTAGGTAGTAAAAAATACCGCAGCTCTAGTGTCCGTTCACCACGAAGGTTCGCAAGACACTGAATTTTTATGTATCATTTTTGAATGGACAGCTGCCAAATTTGTATGGAAAATTATATGGACAAACTAATGCCTCAACAATTAAGCCTTCGGACACTTAGTTTCGAGTAGGAATCTCGCAATCGAGAACGCCAAGGCAATGCTGTAGAGCGAATAATTTGATTTTTGAATGATGCAAAATAGCTTCTTTGGGCATGCAGAAGGCACCGAAAAAGTTTCAGCTGGACTAAAAAAATACTTAAAAAACGAAAGACCGAAATCGCAGAGAAATGTTCATATGCGGCACTTTTAGGCTAATTACAATTTGATTTCATTTGACTTTTTAGACTACATATTGGAAAAGACGTGAAACCTAAAAAAATTGTGCGTGTAAAAAATAATTCGCCCAAAATTTAGCGGAGGCAAACGCGTTACAAAAAGTTTGAACGATGTTTTTCATCGCCAAAAATACATAATTGATCAGATTGAGTTTTGCAAAGTTATAGGATCATTTTAGACAACTTTGCAATTCACTAAAAAAATAACCCGATTGATTGAGTAATACTCAAGAACCAGCGAGTTAAAGTTACCGTTCCAACTTTCCAACATAAATAACAAAATGCATTTTTTTAAATTTCATCACCGCCTGATAAAAAAAATCTAAATCACTTTAGCGTAGTTTAGGGGTCATACGTAAGCTCAACAATTAAAAAAAAGACAACGAAAAATAGTAGTTTATGCAACAAGTTGCAAAAAAAGGATTTTTTCAGCACGAGTCGTACATTTATCCAACGAGGTTCACCGAGTTGGATGAATACGAAGAGTGCTGAAAAAATCAAGTTTTGCAACGAGTTCCATACAACATTTTTTGCAATTCCAAAAAACATACACTAAGTGAAATTTTATATCAAATTTTCATGTATTTTGTAAATAAATCGTTTAAATCAAAAAAATGTTGAAAATTGTTACTTTTCAAAACAAGTGCTGAAAAGTTCAACTTTTCAGCACCCATTGAGTGCTGAAAAGTAGAACTTTTCAGCATTTATTTTAAAAAGTGTTGCTATTCGATTCTGTTATTTTTGGTACAGAAAAGTAGGCTATTTCGTCGTTCAAGAATGACAGGAAAAGTAAGTAGTTTCACGACGGAATTGCAAAAAAAATATTTCGTGATTGGATTATCCCTGGATGATGAATAGAGAGAATGCGTAACGTGACTTTCGAATAATCCCACTTTGTTTACATCTACAAAGTAGGCTTGTTCAAGCACAAGCATGACTTGTGCGTGTTTTTAAGTTTCGATCGGTTAGAAGAGATTTTTTTACGGTTAAAGAAGAACTGCGGCGAGAGCGCAGATAAATTCCATGGTTGATTTTGGAATCCTGCAGTTGAAAAATAAACGTGTCTCATTGAGGACTACTCTACCCAGCAGAAGATTGCCCGATTGATATCGGAAACCAATAACCAAATGAATCGCTTCCAAATACCGACGGCATTGATGTGGTTGTCCTCATTCTACAGCTGCTAGCAATCTACCAACCCAGATCCAACGATCCTGGCACGTTCGGCACGATAATTAATTAATCCTGTTAAAACCATTCGACCGCATGAGCTACAGGGAGCTAGAGGTGCTATGCCGGCAGTGGCAGCAAATCTAGTGCATCTATCGTCGCACAGTGTGTTTCACCGGGTCGATTAGTAGAATCTACCCCAGCTCCACCTGTCGAGCGCCACCAGTCAGAGGACAAACTGTGTGACCCGGCCAGAGGAAATTAGCTTCCAGCTTTGAAGCCCAGAAGAACACTTGTGCGGGGGTGGTTTAGTTTGTGGAAACGACTCGTTAGTCCTTGACCGTGTCACCGAGTCGTCCAAAATCCAGCATGAGTAATGAGTCTTCTAGAGTCGTCATCCGGGGTCTCCCTAGCCAGGAGCGACAGGACCTTGGCATGACTGTTTTTGTGACGGAACAGTGACAGGGCGTGTTTGGCGGGTGATCCGTCGTTGAGTTATTACGTCCAAAGCAGGTGATTACGAGTCAGTCAAAGGTGATCGAAAGAGTGGAACAGGTGGATATGGAGATGATAATGAGATGTTTTTTTTTATTTAGTTCAGGTCGAATATCTGATGCCTCGATTAACCGAAGATTCGATTATCCGAAAGTCTTCAAGGGAACTTCGGATAATTCGATCCAAAAAGTCGTATTTTTTCAATTTCCTTTTCTTGATTGATTTGTTAATATTTGTAAACCAAATAGAACTGAACCCACTTTGTAAATGCCGGCCCCGATACTCTTCAAGGGTGTTTCCCTCTGAAACATAGATAGATTTACTTTAATATATACTCTTATAACTTATCGATTAATCTATAGGTGAAAAAGTCTAATCGATTTTTGAATCTCATTCAATCAAAATTCAACATATTTGCGTTCTGCTAAGTAAGCTAACCTACAGAAAGTGCTTCTTAAATCTCGAATAGAGCTTTTAACATTTTGCTTCTTTCTCAGACCAATTATTTCCTGCAAAGTGCTGCGAGCCATTTTCATATGATAACCCCTTTCGGCTGCTCCCCACTCGAGTTCAAACTTAAATGCACAACGTGTGATTTATTCATGAGTTGCATTGCAGCACAACCATTACCATCGCAGCCATGGTGCCAAATATCGAGCTTAAATTGGAGCAACCATTTTCAAGAAAAGAAAAAAGAGCTCCACTTCTTTTTGCGCATCAAAAGTTCGTCCGGCGACAAACTTCAAGAACGTTTCCTGCCTCTGCGCCGATAGTGCCTAGTTTCACCTCTGATGTGACTCCCCGTCCCGTCTCCAATTAGAGGCCATTTGTTCCACCTGACCAAACACGCAACTGAGTTTGCTCTGCTCATCGAATTGGCTGGCACGTGGAGAACGTTGAAATTTTCGGACGACATTTGATGTGTTTTGGTAAACTTAGGGAAAAGTTTCTCGAGCAGTAGGTATTACTTTTTGAATCCAATTACACAAGCTAAACAAACGGAACATCGACTCCAGCCAAGAGATCCAACGACATCACTTTGAGTGTCTGACGATGTCTGGCTCCCTGCGCGCTGTAAATTGGTAGTGGTGGCGCAGTGGTCACCAAATTCTAACACTATTGTATCAAGATTATTTTTTAATTACTATAGAAAATTACAAAATCAATGTTTGTAACTCGTTAGAAAGGACTTTTAAATGCCTTTCTAAAAATGTATAACATGGTTATCCATTTTTATAATCTTCCAGACCTTAGTTAAAATCGTTTTTAACATAACCTTTTAAATACTCAACTAAACTTTATAATTTTTAATAGCGACTTAAGACGGATGGAATGAGACCAAAATATACAAAATCGGTTGAAGCCGGTGCCGAGATAATCCAGTGCAAGTTTTTTGATCATTATCCCACGACACACACAGACATTTTTTTCAGAATTTGATTCTAATTCGATACGTATACGTGAAGGTGTGGCTAGAAGGTCAAATTAAGAAATTTCATTTTTCGAGTGATTTTATAGCCTTTCCTCAGTGAGGTGAGGAAGGGAATACCCGTCTTGTTATATATTTTTAGAAAGGTATTTGAAAGACCTTTCCAATGAGCCTAAAACATCAAAGATCTGACAACCCTATCAAAAATCAAATATTATTTATTCACTTTTTGGACGCCTCATATATTTCAATGAAAATGATGCCCGGGTACATCATGCAACCCGTCGTTAGTTAGGTAACTGAAAACCATCTCAAATGATCCTAAAATATTGAAGATCTGATAACCTTACCAAAGTGATTAGCTCTCATTTGTTGTTTAAACACTTTTTGGAGGCCGGATCTCAAATATTTTGAAGAATACGTTGTTCGGATCTATCCTGCGACCCATCGTTGGATGATTAATCAAAAGACCTTTCCACAGAGTACAAACGGTTGAAAATCTGAAAACCCTATCATAAGTATATTAATGCGAGAGAGACACCAACCACCTCAAGGTAGATTAAGTAATTTTTTTTTTACAAAAAATTGGATTCTCAAAATACAAATCAAATCAAATCAAATTATTCGCTCTACAGCATTGCCTTGGCATTCTTGATTGCGAGATTCCTTCTCGAAACTAGAGCTTGATTGTTGAGGCAATTGCAAACCTCTTTTTACACCTTAGCTTCCATAGACCCCTGGATTCGAACTGACGACCTGTGGATTGTTAGTACAACTGCCTACCAGCGACTCCACCGAGGCAGGACCCAGGGAGACGACTCCTACACCTGGATTGAGCTAACGACCTAACCCTCTAGGTTAGACCGGGGCCAACATTTACTTCCCCGTTCGACGGAAGGCGTGGTCAGACAAATCTCGTCTCGAAAAAAGCCACCGGGACCGTCTGCAATCGAACCCAAGCCGACTGGGTGAGAGGCAACCACGCTTACCCCTACACCACGGTTCCCGGCTAATAAATACATATTTATTAATTTTGCTAAATCTAATTCCAGAGATATGATTAAAAAAATTGTTTGATAAAAATCAAAAATGTGAATATATTTGAAAAGCTAAATCAAATTTGCAATCGAAAAGAACTTTACTGATTTTTTGCACCGTTTTGGAGTTATAGTCACATTTTGGCTATAAATTTAGAAAATTTGACCATTTTTCATTTTTACAAAAATACTGCATGATGGAAAGACAGACCCATTTTTTCATTGGGTAATTCTCTGCCAACTCACACGAAATCGGGAAAAGTTGCCCCGACCCCTCTTCAATTTGCGTGAAACTTTATCCTAAGGGGTAACTTTTGTCCCTGATCACGAATCCGAGGTCCGTTTTTGATATCTCGTGACGGAGGGGCGGTACGACCCCTTCCATTTTTGAACATGCGAAAAAAGAGGTGTTTTTCAATAATTTGTAGCCTGGAACGGTGATGTGATAGAAATTTGGTGTCAAAGAAACTTTTATGTAAAATTAGACGCCCGATTTGATGGCGTACTCAGAATTCCAATTTTCATATTTTCATCGAAAAAAACACTACAAAAGTTTTAAAAATTCTTACATTTTCCGTTACTTGACTGTAAATTTTTTTGGATCATGTCATTTTAAGGGAAATTTAATGTACTTTTCGAATCTACATTGTCCCAGAAGGGTATTTTTTTCATTTAGAACAAAATTTTCATTAAAAAAAGATAAAATATTTTGATATATATACATAAGGGGGTTGCTTCAAAACATCACGAGTTATTGTGATCTTCCAAAAAAGTTTTGAAAAAATACTTTTTGTGTTTCTCTTTGCTTTGTCGTCCGTGTCAGTCGCGGGTGACGATGAGCGGCCATGATCAACGACGAGCAACATTTTCAAAACTTTTTTTTTCGTGAAATCGCGATAACTCGTGATGTTTTGAAGCAAATCCCTTATAGATATATATATTTTTTTGTAATTGTCTGCTCTACAACTTTGTAGAACATTATTACGCTCTAAAAAGTAACCCTGCAAAGTTTTAGAAAAAAACACAAAATTTTAAAGTGAAAAATTTTGTTCTAAATGAAAAAATCACCCTTCTGGGTCAATGTAGATTCGAAAAGTACATTAAATGTCCCTTAAAATGACACCAAATGTCTATCTCATCACCGTTTCAGGCTGCAAATTATTGAAAACCACCTCCTTTTTCGCATGCTCAAAAACAAAAGAAGTACCGCCCCTCCGTCACGAGATATCAAAAAATGGACCTCGGATTCGTGATCAGGGAAAAAAGTTACCTCTTAGGACAAAGTTTCACGCAAATCGAATAGGGGTCGGGGCAACTTTTCCCGATTTCGTGTGAGTGTGCGAAGAATTACCCATTTCTTGTGAAAAGGTCTACAAATAAATAATGTTCCTCTTTTCATATTTAAGACCAAATTTTAAAATTCAGATACTTTTTCTATTGAAAAGATAAAAAAAAACATTTCAAGTTGAAAATGACAGGTTAATTCGGTGACACTCAGATTTTAGATCAATTTTCATTGAGGCTTTTTCTCAGAAACTAACAGTTCGATTTCCAAAGTCTTTGAGTGAAAGTTGTAGGAAGTATTCTCAGGTTTTCAAAATATATTTTTATCTGGGATGGCCTTCATAAAGTATTTTTCCAAAACTGGAAGATATGAACATTTCCGAAAGTTATAAACTGAAAGTTACTACAACCCTAAAATGGTACTTTTTATTAAAAAATTGATTACGACTTTGAGATTTGAACTCTTTGCTTAACCCAAAGCATCTGAGAGGAAGAAGAACGTGGACTGAGCGAACGGATTTATTTTGCAGTTCAGGAGTAAAAAAATCACAAAAATTGTCGGTAATACATTCTTGAAACATTTGACTCGCCACCTTTAAGTATCAACCACGACGTCGCAGTTTATGTTGGGTGCTTGCAAAAGCTTAATTGATTTTAACTCTTTATAGACTCAGATAAATATGATACCTTTTTATTCTCAGCCGTCTGCTTTGGATACAGGTCAAAGTGAACAAACAAAGTTTAAAAAAATCGAGGAGAATCGCTTTAAAGGCATTATTGAATATTTGGGTAATTTTTTATAAGAACATTTGTGGCTTTTAGTTTTCAATGGAGAAATTCACAAAAATATGCAAAATTGTTCAAACTGAAAACCACTGGGTTCTCGCTAGAGTGCGTCACGGAGATGTCAGTGTCTTGGTCGAGCGCCGCGAGAGACCATCCTTCCCTCTGCCGGTACACGAGAGTCAAGCCAAGTCACTCGTCTGTCTGTCCGAGTGTATCCATAATATCAGAATTTATATTCAGCATCGGTTCGCAGTTCGCAGTTAAGAGTGTGACTTCTTGCCGGCAGTGCCGACGACGTCGACGAACTAAACAGTCGCTAAAACTCTCTCGCTAGTTGGTTGGTTGGTTGGTGTACAACTTTTCCGGTTCGGTTTAAGCTCTGTAAAGTGTGTCAAAGCGGTGATTTTTCGGTAGTGCAAAGCGAATTAGCCCAACGATTTGGGATTCAAACTCATACAAGTACTTTTGAACTAGTTCAACTAATCGATTCAAGTGTTACCGATCGATACACACGTGTCCTTTATACACGTACCGCACCCGGACCTGTTTTAGTTTTGCCTCAGTGCAAGTGCCACTGTATCGATGATGTCATAGGGCGCTTACCTCATTCTCCGTCGTCGTCGAGAACTGCAATTCCGACGTTCTTCCCATCGTTGTTGTTTTTGTTCAGTTCAGGCAGAGGGGAACAGCTGGTTTGCTGTTTGGCTTGACTTGTTGGCATTCTCGCGCGATGTTCACTCTCTGGTGTGGTTCATGCTCATGATTCTGAGGGCCTTACGATAGTGTAAATACACGGAGTCAGAGTCGGCTAGCCAGCGGCGAATGAGCTGCGTATTTAGCCTTTGGTGAAGGTCGACCAGAAACAACTATTTGTCGAAAAATTTGGTGTTGCCGGTTAGCTACCGATGATTGTTGATGATTCAGAATCCGATTTTTTTGTCGGTTTGTTTTGCTGATGAGTAAAGCAAAGTTATAGAATGTTAGTCAGATACAATTGTCACTACTTGTTAAGGTACGATCCTCTCTTAAAGTTAATTATAAATTATTGATTAAAACATTTGAACATTTGAACTTATTGATAAAACAATCTCCATCACCATCGTCTGTAAACGATCGAGAGATATTTTCTTTTCAAATATGCAATAGTTCAGCTTATTTTTTAGCTAAGATTGTGTTTCTTGTAATTATGTTATTGAGCAATTCCATAAGACTTTGGACAACGATTACTTTTTGATATTTTTTTTGGTTTGGAATAAATTTGGTGTATTTTTTCTATGACAAACGAAATCATGTCATGTCATATCATCTTAAAATAAAGTCAATATAATGTTTTTGCAATTCCATCGTGAAACTATTTACTTTTTTTTATTTAAAAAAAACTTCACAGCACTAATATCGAAAATAACATTTTTCAATATTTTTTTCATTTTAATGGTGAATTTACTTAACACATGGGTAATTCTCTACCAACTCACATGAAGTCGGGAAAAGTTGCCCCGACCCCTCTTCAATTTGCGTGAAACTTTGTCCTAAGGGGTAACTTTTGTCCCTGATCACGAATCCGAGGTCCGTTTTTTATATCTCGTAACGGAGGGGCGGTACGACCCCTTTAATTTTTGAGCATACGAAAAAAGAGGTGTTTTTCAATAATTTGCAGCCTGAAACGGTGATGAGATAGGAATTTGGTGTCGAAGGCACTTTTATGTAAAATTAGACGCCCGATTTGATGGCGTACTCAGAATTCCGAAAAAAAAACGTATTTGTGTGTGTGTGTGTGCAACATCTACATTCTATACATGCAAATAACTCGCATAGGCATTAGGAAGGTGTTAGCTCTGCCGAGCTTCGGTGACCCATTTCTACGCTGGCTAGCCGAGCGCGAGGTACCTCAGCTTGAATCGACAAGCCCCGCCCTGAAGAACGTTTGCATCCATCGGATTCAAACGTTATTTAGAACTTCCGAACCCTTATCAAATGGACAAGGACCCAGCGCGTATATAGTTGACAGTAACAGTATTCCTAATTCCAGTCGCGATGGACGAGTGGTTAGCATTTTTGCTTACCAATCCAAAGGACGGGGAATCGAACCCCAACTCGAGCGACTCTGATTTTTCGTTCATGTTCAGAGTTTCAAGATTTATATTTCCTATACTTTCTCGTTTGAAGCATACGGGAATCGAACCCAGGACCATTCGCATAACGAACCCCGTAACCAGTCAGTTACGGCTGCTCCTTGGGAACGCCCTACCGGCGTAGTCTTGAATGATGTGTGTGTATGTCAGAATAAATGAAAGAATGGTTGTTTTATAAAAAGAACGAGCTCACCAGTGAACAAATTGTTCAAAACCAGCTTCTCTTCAATCGTCTTCGTCTTCGTCAAACGAGGGTGGGTACCCGCTCAAGGAGGCCTGTTCCCGCTTGCCACCGCCCACTCGTAATCCGCTCCGTCCACCTTTTGCAGGATTTTTCACGCTTTCATTAGCGGGATGTTGACCTTGACGAGGACCGAGCACCATTCTGGTCTTCGGGAAAGGTTCGATAGCTACCGAGTTCCATGACAGTTCCGCAACCAATCCGGAACAGGCCACGTTCTCCATTGAACCGTCCTCGTCCAGCACCACCACCACCACCGCGATCCATCCAAATTATCCCATTTTTCCGCCGTTTGAAAAACTTAACTTTCCAAGTAATTTTCACAATCTTTCATGAAAAATTATTGGAGCCCGAGAAAAACTGTGACAGCGAAAAGTTTTCGCGTCCGCACACCCCGATTGCTACGATCGATCGTCAGAATTCCGAAAAAACGTATTTTCATCGAAAAAAAACGATAAAAAGGTTTTAAAAATTCTCCCATTTTCCGTTACTCGACTGTAAAAATTTTTGGAACATGTCATTTTATGGGAAATTTTATGTTCTTTTCGAATCTACATTGACCCAGAAGGGTAATTTTTTCATTTACAACAAAAATTTTCATTTTAAAATTTCGTGTTTTTTCTAACTTTGCAGGATTATTTTTTAGAGTGTAACAATGTTCTACAAAGTTGTTGAGCAGACAATTACAAAAAAAATGATAGAAATACATAAGGGGTTTGCTTATGAATATCACTAGTTATCGCGATTTTACGAAAAAAAGTTTTGAAAAAGTTACTTTTTGCGTTTCTCTTTGTTTCTTCTGCCGTGTCTGTCGCGGGTGACGATGAATGGCCATGATCAACGACGACCAACATTTTCAAAACTTTTTTTCGTAAAATCGCGATAACTCGTGATGTTTTTAATTTTTTTTTAAATTTTAAATTTTTGTAATTGTCTGCTCTACAACTTTGTAGAATATTGTTACACTCTAAAAAATAATCCTGCAAAGTTAGAAAAAACACGAAATTTAAAAAAATAAATTTATGATCTAAATGATTTTTTTTTAATTAAATTTCCCATAAAATGACATGTTCCAAAATTTTTTACAGTCGTGTAACGGAAAATGGGAGAATTTTTTAAACTTTTTTGGATTTTTTTTCGATGAAAAATACGTTTTTTCGGAATTCAGAGTACACCATCAAATCGGGCGTCTAATTTTACATAAAAGTCCCTTTGACACCAAATTTCTATCTCATCACCGTTTCAGACTGCAAATTATTGATAAACACCTCTTTTTTCGCATGTTCAAAAATGTAAGGGGTCGTACCGCCCCTCTGTCACGAGATATCAAAAATGGACCTCGGATTCGTGATCAGGGACAATAGTTACCCCTTAGGATAAAGTTTCACGCAAATTGAAGAGGGGTCGGGGCAACTTTTCCCGATTTCGTGTGAGTTGGCAGAGAATTACCCACATGGATGTTTGATATAAAATCTTTTCAAAAAGCGTTTTTCGGAATCACAACAAAAGTTGTAATCAGCTCGTTGCAAAATTTGTTTATTTACACTTGTCGTATTTAGTCAACTCGGTAAATTTCGTTGGATAAAGGTACGATCCGTGCTGCAAGAAATATGATCTAAACATTGATTGCAATCGAAAAAGCCTATTAAAAAAGCCGAATTAAAAATGGGATTTTTGAGCATCGAAAAAGCCTATTAAAAAAGCCGAATTAAAAATGGGATTGTTTTTTATAGGCTACACACTAAAAAAAAATTCATAAAAAATTAAACAGCTGAAGTTCCAACAATTTCAATCGCGATAACTCGTGATGTTAATAAACAAACCCCTTATGTCTATATATCAAAATTTTTGTAATTGTCTGCTTTATAACTTTGTAGAACATTGTTACTCTAAAAAATAACCCTGCAAAATTAGATAAAACACGAAATTTTAAAATGAAAAATTTTGTTCTAAATGAAAATATGACCCTTCTGGGTGAATGTAGATTAGAAAAGCACATTAAATTTCCCATAAAATGTCATGTTTCAAAATTTGTTACAGTCGAGTAACGGAAAATGGGAGAATTTTTTAAACTTTTTTAGTGTTTTTTCGATGAAAAATTTGTTTTTTTCCGGAATTCTGAGTACGCAATCAAATCAGGCGTCTAATTTTACATAAAAGTCCCTTTAAAACCAAATTTCTATCTCATCACCGTTTCAGACTGCAAATTATTGAAAAACACCTCTTTTTTCGCATGTTCAAAAGTGGAAGGGGTCGTACCGCCCCTCCGTCACGAGATATCAAAAAACGGACTTCGGATTCGTGATCAGGGACAAAAGTTACCCCTTAGAACAAAGTTTCACGCAAGTCGAAGAGGGGTCGGGGCAACTTTTCCCGATTTCGTGTGAGTTGGTAGAGAATTACCCAATTACAAAAAAAAACTTTTTTTCGATGTCCTATTTTCGATTGTTGAGATTAAGTATGACTGCACTAAAGAGATTTAGAATTTTTAAATTCAAGATAGCGGCCAATCTGGCGTTGATGAAATATTAAAAAATGCATTTTTTAATTCAAGGTGAAGCCGTTGATCTATGAAATATTCTGTTTTAAATTCAATTTAACTTTCAGCACCCAAGGAATCATCATGTGCCGGTTGTTGCCTTCTTGAAGCCACTGAAAGAATTTTAGATCCTAATCAATTGTGCTTCAAAATTTATATAAATTTGGGGCACAGTCATTGACGTCCTAGTTGGCAATCATTGATTAATGACGATTTCCATAACTTTACAAGGAATGGGATAATCGTTACCAAAAGGAATCGGCATGTGTAGGGCACTATTATAAACAACTTGTTGAAGGAATTTTGTCAAAATATTGAAAGCAACGAAAAATGTATATCTTTTAACGAAAAATCATGGCAAGGATGGAAGTCTTTACGTTAGTAGACTCACTAAAATGGGTTCGCATAACTCAATTTTGATGTTTGAAATAAGAAAATAAAAAAACGATTTTTTTTGTTCATGATTCGATTATCCGAAGTCCCATACAAACCTTCGGATAATCGAACTTCGGATAATCGAGGCTTCGGATAATCCAGTCTGGATTGTAGTAAAAAAAGTCAAGCTTTGCTGAAAATTATTTTGTAGATAGTACTTTACTGCCCTTGTTTGCATAGTTATACAAAATCGTGTGCCCTTTCAGAAAAGCCCAAAACATCCAGTACTTTGTTTTAGAAATCAGAATGCAGGAATTCTAATCTAATCTAATCAGCCGACCTTCCGGAAGCACGCTGGAGATTGTCGGGGTGATTACTTCCAACATCCTTCTTTTCTAAACGGCCAGGCCAACTGCGTAAAGTTTACCACCAAGATGATGCGATTAACACGTAGCCTCATGTGTGGGACAAAGTTGCTTTGAGTTTTTCTCAGCTTGCTATTTTTGCTTATGGGACATTTATGTCCCATGTATCTACTACGCAGTACATCGGTAATTTCCAGTCATGAAATTGAATAACTTATGTACTTTGCGTAAATTTATCATATGTATGATTCCGATAAATAACTTATCAAGTTACTTTGAATGGCATTGCGTAAGCAAACATACAATGTTTTTGTTACTGTCTTTCATATCGTTCCCGAGCCAAAAGGGGAAAAATCGATTCCAAACGCCGTGACAGTCTGGCGCCGCAGTCGCGTACGGAATATCACTGGTTGAATCTTTGCCATAAAATGATTGCTAAACTGCGTTCAATTCCGTTCGCAGTGATGATTTCACTCGATGTAAATGCAAAAAAAAAAATGATTTCATTGCAGCGACTGCGGCGATAATTGGGAACTGAATTTATCACGTGGAGGGCATTTCCAATAAATTGTGAAAATACACCAGGCAGTCTGTGCAGGTCATTCTAACCGGAAATGACTTTTCAGTTTAACCACCCGCGAAGCACGGCACGGTGGAGTGGCTGTACAAATCCATTCACATAAAACGGTTTTGCTTTCTCGCCGTTCACCTGAAATGAATATTTAATAACTGGGAGCCTTTTTTTGGTGTTGAGTTGACATAAAAGAAGCTCGACACAGCGGAGGAGGAATGTTGAAATGGTCCTTCAGCGGGTCCTCGAAGTACACGACTATGGGTAGGATTTCAAAGTGGGACGCTATTAAATTCAATTTTAGACATTCCGGCGAAAAACTGTGCAAAATCCGGCCGGTCCTTGCTTTTTAGGGGTTTTTTAACCACTGCGAGTGCTTTTCTGTTTAAACAATCGTTTAGTCGCTGGCTAAAGTGGAATGGTCTTTCATCTCGCTGTCGAGGAAAGTGAGGAAGGTTAACGAAATTGGGTGTAATGTTATGCCAATGAGACATCCAGGACGACAAAGGGTGCGCTACTGATTGGATGGATTCTTGTGCTGGTTAATAAGGAGTTTATTGGATCTAAAACGTTCATGGCACGTGGATCGATAAATCGTCGTTGTTGTGCTTTGTTGACGCGTGTAGATTATGGGCCAAAGTTAGGTTAAGTTAAGGACGACCTTTACAAAACCTCAAAAGATGATTTCAAATATAAGATTTTAAAATTGAAACTTAAATTTTTTATAACTTTGATAAACATGAACATTATTAATAAATTTATATCAGTAAGAAACCGTGTATACATGGGCTAAAAAAAACATTCTGGTTTGATTATTTGCATGTTATCCGTTTGTTTTTGTTTATTTAAAGTCAAACACTAAAATGCGTTTTTTCTCAAAAACAACGTGAGGCAACAAAGCACAGCCACGACGAAATGGCATAAGGCGAAAGGTGAATTCGTTAACTGGGTATCGACAGCTTATTCATGAGTATGATTTGATAGTATCCTTTTCATATCCCCAACCTAAAACAAAATTGTTTGGCTTTGACTTTTGTTTTGCCTGGAAGAGTTCACACGGTCCGATAGTTGATTATAAAATACTTCTTACTTGATTGATTGCATTGTTTATTGTCATCTCAATATTGGTCTTTTAGCATTGTTTTGCTTGAATATTATAAGAAAACTTTCCGAAAAAAACGCCCTTTTGAAAAACTTTTAGAATTTTATACATGAAATAGTCAAAAATTAAAGAAGTTCATTCCACTCACACCCTATTGTAAACGCGTTTTGAAAATATATACATGAGATTCCCCGAGCGGGGGTAAATAACACGGGAATACCAAATTTTGGTATTACTTGGGCAAATAACAGCGACCAAAATGTGCTCTTGGTTGCCCAGTAATAGATGGTAAAATACCATGTAATCATACCAAAATCTTGTATGTGGAAGGGCACAACAATACCAAACCATGTTATTCCAAGGGTAAAATAATAACGTCATGATTCGAAATCCGGACACTTAGTAGCATATCATTTTTGTTATAGCTGGCAAAAAATCATGAAATAAGTTGGAAATGTAGAAATATCATCAGGATGTAGTATAAACAGTCAGTTTCAAGAAAATGCATGCAAAATATGTCTTTTCAAACAATTTTTCATCAGAATTTCAAAATTAAGATGACTTGTTATGCTTCGAATCCCGGACACTGATAAAAGCTGATTCGAAATCCGGACACTCTTGCTTCGAATTCCGGACACTCGATTTTACTTATGAATCGCACAAATTTGGACTGAAATGTTAGTGAATGGCATTCTTTAGGTCTCAAATAAGCTGATAACATCAAAACAATCGATAGTTTATATAAACATTTGCTAGAATTTAAGGAAATCGTAACCATAAATTTCTGCTTTGCCTTCCCGGTGCTTCGAACGCCTATGAAATATTTCAAGTGAAATGTTTCGCATTTTTGGTAAACTTATAATTTTATTGTATTTAATTGTTTTGGCATTAACTACAGCGTTCAAACAAACTTTAAATGAAAGTTGATGTTGGAGTTCATCAAATAACACAGTTTTGGCATTCATAATGCGAACTTATATTCAAATAATTGATAAAACAAAATGAAGTGTCCGGGTTTCGAAGCGTCCGGGAATTCGAATCATGACGTTACCTCAAAATAAAACCATTTGAATACCAAGTTGAGGTCTTCTGGATTTTTGAACATTGCTTGAATACCAAAACTTGGTATTGCCATGGTTTAATTTTAAAGTATTCCCGCGCCCTTGGAAAATCAGATTTTGGTATTCCTGTGGTCTTCCACATACATGATTTTGGTATGATTTCCTGGTATTTTACCATCTATTACTGGGCAACCAAGAGCACATTTTGGTCGTTGGTTTTTGCACAAGTAATACCAAAATTTGGTATTTTCATACCATTTTTAGTGCAGCAGTTGCAGTTAGTGAAAAAACGGAAATGATCCATATGCAACAGCCAAATCTACTCACCTGATGATTCCATGTTGTTCTTAGTGATATTCTTCACCACATCGAATGCATTTGTCATTGATGAACGGCCTGTGCTTGAAGTTCTTGAAGATTCTAAAAAATAACAAGATTGAAAAACAAGTGTTATTAAAATGAAACTGGATTGAAATTCAACAAAATTCAATAATCTGTCGATTGACTCGTTTTTCAAAGTATTTGGTTATCCCAACTTAGAGAAATTTCAACGTTTTTTTAAAAAAATCTTAGTGGGTATATAAAAAAAAAATGAAAATCAGCTTTAACATTTTTGGGTTTCAAGTCATTTTAGCGCAAAATTAATTATCTCATCAAAATTTATAAAAAAAAATCCCATAGTTTCAGAGGAATTTGATGAAACCTTTCAATACCAAAATAATACCAAAATGTGCCATCCTGACTTAGAAAATTTTCCACAGTTTCAAGTAATTTCTTTAGGGGGTATATCAAAAATGTTTAAAATCAAGTTTAAAATTTCCGGTTTTCAATTAAAGCATTTGCCTGGATACATCACTTTAGCGCAAAATTAATTATTTTGTCAAAATTGGTCAAAATTTTCCGATAGTTTCAGAGGAATTTGATAAAATACTGTAATACCAAATGAATACCAAAATGTGGTGTTCGACCATTGACAAATGCTAAAATTTTGCAATATTAAAACAATACCTTAAATTGGTATGATAGCACATTTTGCTCTTGCATAATCCTTAAGACAAATTTTAAAGGGTCCAGGAATACCAAAATTTGGTATCGATACCAGAGAAAGGTATTATTACGCATTTCCCTTGTTATTTATCCATGCTCGGGACTTGCTATACATTTGAAATAACATTAATATTGTTTTTGCGTGGTTGCCTTTCACCCAGTCGGCCTGGGTTCGATTCCAGATGGTCCCGGTGGCATTTTTCAAGACGAGATTTGTCTGATCACGCCTTCCGTGGGACGGGGAAGTAAATGTTGGCCCCGGTCTAACCTAGAGGTTAGGTCGTTAGTTTCGTGTTATATCTATAAATCAAATAAAAAAGCATAAAAAGAATAAAAAATTAACCTTTTCAGCAACCATTTTAGTGCTAAAAATTCAGTAATATCCCTAATTGAACTTGAATCTATTGCTATTGAATCACAAGAGTGAAATAAGTTCATATTTATTTAAACATTGTTAACAAAAATCTCGGAAGATTGGCTGACTACTTTTTAGTCAATTTCCCCCAGTGTATCAGAAAAAATTTCAGTATGTCAGTCGAAAATCATCACAAATATTAACCCCTTCAAATTTAACGCACTGTTGTAAATCTTTGACATCTGTTTTTGCACCATCGACACCTTTACTGAACTTGCTACCAGCTTCCATTCCTTCGTGCAATTTGTCTTAGTTGCTTATGTTTTTATTTTCATTTGAAATTCAGTTCATTTTCTCATCTTCTATTTTTAGAACATTCACACTCACTCATCACACACACACACACACACACACACTGAATTTACACAGTCGCGAGCGCGTGTGTTCAACTGAAACCAGACCAAGAATCATCGCAAATCGCTGTTTTTCCCCTGAAATCACACCACCACCACCAGCTACAGTGAACATTGTTGCTCGATGAATGTAAATTTTCAAGAAAATTGCAAACATTCCCGTCTGACCACTGACGGCGGCTGGTTGAGGTTTTAAGTCGTGCGATTCTTCTCTCTCTATTTAGCCTAATTTGGCTTAAATCGCCCCGAGTCAGGTGGTGAATTGCTTATCATTGATTACGGTGTGATTTAACCGGCGTGTTTGTACAAGTGTGTGTGTGTCGGTTGACATTGGTGATTCAAGTGTTATCAATAATTTGTTGGTAAACATTTCAAGCCGTATTGAAGCAGCTTTGAACGACGACGAACACGGCGAATAAATCGTGGTGTGGTGAGCAGCTTCGGTTGCTGCAGCTGGGCTGAGAAAAATCAGAGCAGAGAGCCAGTGCGACTGGGAGCGGGAAATTTCTCCACGGAGAGAAAATGAGGTTTGTTTTTATAATCATCCTAGGAGTGAGAGGGGGTCAAATCGGGTTTAATGAACTAACAATTTGAAGAGGAAATTTAAATGTAGAAAATTGTACTGTATCATACTGAAGAGAAGAATGTTATATTTTTAATTTTTTTAAAGAACAAAAAATATTGTTAAGATAAAAGAAATCATAACATATTTTGAAATGTAGTATTTCATGCAATTAAAATTAAAAATATTTGAACCACCATTACACAGTCGTCCAGATCGCAAAATATATTGAAAATTGATTTTCTGAAAGTGGTGCAGTCATCAGGAGCCTTGCTATCTTCAGATAACTTGTTGTTAATGGGAAGGGGAAACTTTTGCTGCTCCAAAACTGCACCATTATATGGAAAATCCATTATCGGGACCACTGTGCATTATGTCACATTCATATTTTAAGGGACCACAACGATAAATGCTGTAATATTCTTAGGCTGTTGCGAAAACCGGTCTGAAAAAATGAGGGATTTTTTTTCTAAACTCTCAATATTTCAGTGACATTTTAAGTGCAATCAGCCGCAAACAATTTAAAATGCTTACCCCTGTGTTTAAAATGTTTGAGTTTATATATAAAAAAATCACGAGATTCACGGAGTGCATAATTGGCAAAGGGAGCGCGTGGTCGTAAAAAATATTCGGATTGAAAAGTGATTTTTTTTGTGTGTGCCTTTTGTTTCGCATTTTTGTCGTGTATTGTGTGCTGCGAAAAGAAGATTGCCCTCTGAAAATGCAGCGTCATCAGTGCATAATTGGAAAAGGGAGCGCGTGGTCGTAAAAAATATTCGGAGTGAAAAGTGATTTTTTTTGTGTGTGCCTTTTGTTTCGCATTTTTGTCGTGTGCTGCGAAAAGAAGATTGCCCTCTGAAAATGCAGCGTCATCAGTGCATAATTGGCAAAGGGAGCGCGTGGTCGTAAAAAATATTCGGAGTGAAAAGTGATTTGTTTTGTGATTTTCAAAGCCCTTCCTATATCATCGTTGATCGGAAGGCACAGCGTCGGGTGGATTGTGTTTAAATTTTTCGAATAAGGTTTTATTTTTTTGCGGTGAAAAAGCCATTTCTATATAATGAACGAAAGACGCATTGACAATTTGGATCGTTGAGTTAATAGTGGAGCAAAATAAATGTGTGTGAGTGAGTTTGTGTGTTAACCAGAAAGACCTTCCCATAGCATCGTTGCTCGGAAAGCTCGCCGACGGGTCTGTTATGAAAGTCCTCCCCATAGCGTCGTAGCTCGGGAGGCATCGAAAAGCCAATACCTTATCCTTCTAACCAGTCTTCCCCGAACGCGCGCACGCCGTACACGCCGTACATGTTTTCAGTGCTGCCATGTTCAAGTTCTCCCCGCACGGCGCACTCAAGTTTACACGCGGTGTAAACACGGGGTGCACACCTCGGGTACAACGCGGTGCGAGCGAAGAGCGTGTAAAGAGACGAAAAAATGACTGCTTCTCACTCTCTCTGTGGCAAACACTGTAGTGTGACTGCAGCGGAGAATGAAACACCGCTTTACAGCAGAGGGAGCGTGAGGGAAATATTTTTGTCTCTTTTCTGAGTCGTCGGCTTGCACGAGGTTTGTACCCGGGGTGCAAGGTTCGGTTTTAAACTCGAGGTTCGTGTGCGCGTACAGACTGTACACGGCAGAGTTTAGGTTTGCTTGTACGCGTGCACACGCGGTGCTGGTGTTTGATCGAGTACAGAAAACAGAGAACGCGGTTGAACGCGGTGCACGGGGATCACTGCTTCTAACCCAAAAAAAAATTATCACGTGATGCTTGAAGGAGATGCTGTGGTTTCAACGGTCTCAAGCGGTATCAACAATTATATAGCGAAAAACTATGTGCTTGATGAGTCTGCAACTTCAACTAGGGTAGAGGACCCAGAAATCGCCCACTTTGTAGTGGCAGTCTAGGAAATTTGATGAGAATTTGATGACAATTTATGTTTTGCCTTTCTTACAAAAGAAAGGTTTAAGGTTTGCTTTTGGAAAAACTCTTTTTTCAGAAATCTAAAAAAAATCGTGCACGGCGAGGATTCGTCCCAGGAAAAAATCCTTTTACTAAATTGAAGGTTTAGATGCGTTCTTTCGATTGAATTTTGGCCCGAAACCCGGAACTCAAAGTCTGATTTTTGAGAGCTCTTTTTCTGAAATACATGGCCGATGTCTGTATCCGCTCTTAAAAATTTGTGTCTTCCATCACTGGAAAACCGCTCGTAAAACCCACAATTTTTAAAAGCCAGATCTGTAGCCGTGGGGTCGGAGACGAACATTTTATTTTTCGATTCACAATTTTCGACCAGTAAATGTGGTCAAAGCCATTTTTGGAGGTATTTTTTGGACTATTTTACAGATAACACTATCAAATTTAAAGAATTCAGTTTCAAACAAAAAACCATTCGAAAACATGCGCCATAAACTGTTTGGGCCCAAAATTTGAAGCTTTTCCAAAATGTATTTCCAGAGATATAGCGATTTTAGTGTTTTTCGTCTTATTTTTACCCTATTTTTTCCTATTAAATTTTTGGATTTATACAAAATCATATACTGAACATCAAATTCGAAGTCCCGGCTCGTTCTCGCTCGAAAGCTCGGTCAAGTCGAAGTCGTCAAGTCGAAGTCGTCAAGTCGAAGTCGTCAAGTCGAAGCTTCAACGCCAGCGCTTCAACGCCAGCGCTTTTACGCTTGCGCGTTTTACGCTGCGCGTGAATGTGTTCTTTCTGGCTTCTCATAATTGATCGACAAAGTGCAATAGCGATACATATTTTTTTAAGTTAATCATAGACTAACATTATAGACTTAGTACCCCTTTTTTCTAATAATGTCAATCCAATATGTTTTTCTTAATTAAATTTAAATGTTTTGCGACAAATAATGTACTTCTGAAATTAAAAAAAATGGCATTTGAGGTTTATCCTTAAAAGATTCGAAGCTTTTGGTAAAATTCTCACTGGATGGTATCATTATGATTTTGAAAAAATAATTGCACCAATATATTTCTCGGAGTTTCATCATTTTGTAAGAAAGGCTCTATTTCACCTCTGGTGATATTAAATCGGGTTTTTTGGTTCTATGTGTTGTAGAACGTTGATAAACTATTTGATTTTAAGTTTCCACAAGGTTTTTGTCATTTACATGTTCATTTTTGATAAAATTTTGCGTTTTAATAAAGTGCTCTGAAGAGCCTATTTTCGTCCCCCTAAATCCAATTTTCGCCCACCCTTGGAACCAGTTTTCGCCCACGACAAAAATCAAGAAATCAAATGAAATTATGACACAAAGCTAAGCAAATATGGTCTCCTATTGATACACAACATGTTCCCGAAGCTAAATTTTATTGATGTGCACATATTTTGTCGTACATAGTATAATTTGAGGTTCAACAAATCCTGGGAGTTTTTTTTTTCAGATATCCTACTTATTTTGAGATTCTCTGTCTATTATAATTAAAACCAAAAATGTTCTCACTCTCACTAAAAAAATATGACTGAATCAAAATTTGTGATAGAACTCATGTGTTCATCCCAACATAAGGGTACACAGTTACAATTAGCTCCATGTTGTTGTTGATTTTGTTAGGGGAGCTTTAACCCTATGAGTCATTTGCTCCCAAATTGACTCAATATAAAACATCGAGTACCTCTTAATAAAAATATTAAAGCACATATGTAACTACTTCTCCATCCTCTGTTAAATTTGTTCTCCTATGTACCAGTAAACTTTTAAAACATTTGAACCAAAACCCCTTAAAAATGAAAGTAATTAAAATGATTATTAAACCTTTAAAAATAATCTAGAATGTTCCAAATATATTTTCAAGCACATTTCGCTGCGATTAGAAAAGTTTTTATGGTAAACGAAAACTGGTTCTAGATAAAATTTTAAAACACAATACTAGATTTCGCCCTGGTCGAAAATTGGATCGCATGTTTTTCCATGACCCCAGAAATCGCCCACTTTATTTTATGGAAATAACCTTTGGTAAACGTTTAAAACAGGTAAATCACTAGATTTTTATGAAATTCAGACAAACAGTGAACTAATGAATTATTCATTTACATTATTTTCGGATAAAATGAGTTGTTTTCCCTCATTGACATTATTACCCGCTGTAGTCTAAATTGACAAAAATATGGCGGCTGCAGTAAGTCTTTTTTTGAAAAGCTTATAAAAACTTAATAAACAATAGAAATTCATTAGGAAAGTTTCAATTAGTACTAGAAATTAATGAATATGTAAACCTGCATAATAAATTCAACCAAAAAAACGGTATGAGTTTGCTAAATACAGATTAAATCCAGTAGGTGGGCGAAAACTGGAGCAGGGCGAAAACTGGGTCCTCTACCCTATCGGACTAACATTCCTCCCTTTCGTTGAACTGCAGGCTTCTTGGGAGGGCGCCGGTATTGACTTATAAAGAAGGGATCTTCAGAGGTTAAACAGTGAACGGATGGTTGGCTCCCACTGATCATTTTGGATTCATTGTTTAACTTCAGCTGATCTGTCAATAACGGAGTAGCAGCTCATTGGCAGTCAACCATGCTCATGCTTATGCTCATGCTCAAAAAAATCACGAGATTCACGGAATTTTCCAAGCACCGCAAAATAATGTTTAGAGCAAAAAATTTTTTTTGTTACAACTGAGATCTTTTGAAACCAGCTGAGTACAAACCGACTGTATTCCTGTATTATGCATTTTCGTGCTTTTGAATTGAATTTCTGGCTCGCTATTTCAATTTTCAGATATATATTTAAAAAAATTTTTGGTCCCTCTTCGAGCTTGGCCAGGGCCGAGGGACAAAAACTTTGAAAATATTTGCATCGATCCTAAGCGTAGACGCGTCTTTTTGAACTTTCCAAGACGGATTAGATGGCGCAGAGTTACATTTTTTTGAAAAATGTTGTTTTTCGGACCACTCTAACACGAACTGTAGGAAAACATATAATTTTTAAAGGTTGAAAAGTTGGATGGTTGAATACTACTATTTTGGCGAAACTTTATCTAAATTTATGTGAAATAAGTGAGATTAAAAAAATAAAAAAAGCTAAAAATTGAAATTACAGGCCACGGTGTCAACATTTGAATGAAAAAAGTGTTTTAAAATGCATCATACACCTGTCCAGTTGTTTTGCAATCATTGATTTCCAAAATTTCTAAATACTGACGAAAATTTTATTTTTGCGGAAAAAAAGTTTTTGCGGTGCTGTACATTGTAATTTCATAAAAGTTCAAAATATTTTTAAACGAGTCCAAACATGTTAAATATGATTATCAATGCAGAAAAAGGCATTTAAGATTGTTCTCAGTTGATTAGACTTCTATTTCCATTGAAATTTTGATATTTTTTTGAAAAAATATTTTTTTGCCCCCTGATTTTTCGGACCAATTTTGAAGGGGGGCGACATAAACTTTGAAAAATATTTGCAACGGCCTAACCTGTTAGCGAAAAATCTTAAAATATATGGTGTTTTCAGATCTTACTTTCGAGAATTGGTAAGAATTGGATAGTTATTGTGCCTTCCACAGGTAAAAACTGAAACAGTTTCTTTTCTCCATACGTTTTGACGATTTTTACCAAACAAACTTCAAGCGATTAGAGAGAGGGGTTCCCGTAGTCAGAATGAGCTCAAATTTAGAATTTAGCCTGGTGATGGACCAATCTTTGATTTCAGGTGGTAGCTCTGTAGAAACTCGGATTTGGACCATCCTACTGCGACTCATTTTGGTTAAATTTGCGTAGATGATTGTCTGCCCAAGTAACCGCAAAACACTAAATATTAGCACTAAATGAACTCTATATTAATATATAAAGTGAGCCTATTAGAGTTCCATTACTCTATATCATCTTGTAAAGTGATTTAAAAGCCAAAAGTGGCGACTGGAACGGTGGATATAGAGTTTAAGTGCATTGGAAAAGCACCTAGAAAAATGCCAAAAAAGAAAAAGCTTTTCGCAACGCCATCTGTTGCTTATTTGATTGGTGAACTTTATCAAGGACAGATGGCGTTTTCAAAGCTCATGTTTTTTTTGTAATTTTCCGCACTTGCTCCTGTCGATGATGTGATGTTGTGAACTCCAAGATTATGATGCCGTGCACTAACCGACTGCTCTGTAAAGAAAGACGCTTTTCGACGAAGATAATTGTCGATGTTGTTCCCCCGGAGAACATTGTCGAAGTGCACTTTCACAATGAATTTAGAAAATCTGTTCTCTGAACTTGAATGATTTTGTTTATTTAATCACCTAAACACCTTACTACACTTTTCAAATTTATCACAAATCACTATTTTGTAGATTCAGAGACGCCGCCGGTTATTCATTGCACGGAATGGTCTTAAATCCTCCATAGGTCCATCTCGTACTTTCACTCAGGAAAAACGATTGTAAAGCCCGGAATTCTAGAAGTTTTCTGAAAATGAACAATAACGTTTCAGTGAAAAGTAATTACCACTGCAATTTCTCCAACTTACCAATCATAATCAAAGTTTTCAATGAAAAATCTAACCCGAGACCAACACTTCGAATATTTGAATGTCGCTTTTGTTTACAATGTTACGAAGCACTGGAAAAGTTGATATAAAGTGATTTTAGAGTAACACGAAATGTCAAAGCTTTGAAGCTTTTACCACAGCTTATATAGAGTTAGTACTCTAAAGTAACATTATAATTTGTATTATAGGGGCTCAAAACACGGAAATGTTGATAAACAGTTCCGATTTAGTGCTTGTGGTTACTTGGGTGTTTCATAACTAACTGCATTTCTTTATATTTCTTCCCCGCCATCTTGGATTGAAAATTTACAAATCACTTTAGAGCACCTTTGGGATTATTTTAGAGCTCAACGACAAAACAAGACATAAAATAGTAGTTTATGAAACAAGTTGCAAAAAGAGGATTTTTTCAGCACGAGTCGTACATTTATCCAACGAGGTTCACCGAGTTGGATAAATACGACGAGTGCTGAAAAAATCAAGTTTTGCAACGAGTTCCATACAACATTTTTTGCAATTCCAAAAAACACCCATTGAGTGAAATTTTAAGTCAAATTTTCATGTATTTGTCAATAGTTCGTTTAAATCAAAACAATGATGAAAAGTGTTACTTTTCGAAACAAGTGCTGAAAAGTTCAACTTTTCAGCACCCATTTCAGTGCGTAAAAGTAGAACTTTTCAGCATTTATTTTGAAAAGTGTTTCTATTCGATTCTGTTATTTTTGGTACAGAAAAGTAGGCTATTTCGTCGTTCAAGAATGACAGGAAAAGTAAGTAGTTTCACGACGGAATTGCAAAAAAATGTTTTTTCAAAATAAATGCTGAAAAGTAACACTTTTCAACATTTTTTTGATTTAAACGATTTATTGACAAAATACATGATAATTCGACTTAAAATTTCACTCAATGAGTGTTTTACGAAATTGCAAAAAATGTTATATGGAACTCGTTGCAAAACTTGATTTTTTCAGCAATCGTCGTATTTATCCAACTCGGTGAACCTCGTTGGATAAATGTACGACTCGTGCTGAAAAAATCCTCTTTTTGCAACTTGTTGCATAAACTACTATTTCGTGATGATTATCCGTAGTGAAAATTTTCCGAGGACTTTGGATAATCGAGTCCAATAGCTGAAAGCAATTTTAAACACATTTTCAGCATGTATTTGCATCGGATTTCTTTGTACATTTTTCGAAAATTAAGAAATAACAATAATAGTTAACCTAAATCCAAAATAGCAACAAATAGTAAATAAAAAACTTGTTTTAAGGGGGTTAAACTGATACCTACACTTTCCAATGTGCCAATGTTATCCTTTCATTTTTATGTAGGGTAGAGTAGTCATCAATGAGACACGGGGAACAATGATAAAATGGCTCTCATAAGTCGTAGTTTCAACCAATCAGGCTCATATTTGGGGGAAAGGTGTGTCTACTGGATACACGTCTGCCATATAAGTGGCTTTGGTTATGGACGCTCCCTTGAAAAGTAATTCATAAATGTTTGATTCTGGGGTGTAAAAGTAAATCATGGACAAAAAATACTTTTTCGCTCGTAGGCTGCCATTTACACCAAAACTAATATTTCTTCAAATGTCTTTCGACGTTCCATAGGGATTAAGTTGGGCTACAATGTCCTTTCATTAGATTTGGCCAAAATTTAGAATACACACAGAATTCAGGACTGTCTCATTGTTCCCCACTCATTTCAGCCCATGGGTAACAATGAGACACTTTGATTTTTCTTCAATAAACTTTTCAAAATCGATGGAAATCTTTCAAAACATGAATTAAAAGTGATTTTTGGCATATTTATAGAGTTTAAACTTCATTTAACCAAAAATACAAAGTTATTTGGTATAAATATATGGATTTTACAAAATTTAAATACTTTTTAGTGTAACTTTTGTTATTAAAAGTTTCATGTTGGCAAAATTGCTCTAAAATGTTCAAGGCAAGTCACCTGCAATGGAACAATACCAAAACATGATGTTTTGCTAGAAAAATGTTGATTTTCGTAGAGTGTCTCATTGTTCCCCAGCTGTCTCATTGTTCCTGCCAAGTGCGTCTACAATGAGACAGTTGAATAACTCTGGCTGTAGATGTCGGATCGATCTCATATTTTGGTCAATGATAGAACACATTAAAAGAAAGATAATGCAACTAAAAGCTCATTAAGACATGCTGATGAAAAAATTAGAAAAATCGTTGAAAGTTGAAAACCAAAAGTGTCTCATTGATGACTACCCTACCCTAATTGATTTCTTGAAGTCCACGTTTTCACCCCATTCTCTCCGGGACCAGATTCTGCTCCTTTCAGGCCCCGAGTAGCGCCACGTTTCGACTTCATTCTCGCTCCATCGCTGGTCGCGAACAGATTAGATCACTCACTCAGAGTTCAAGTGGTGCGTTATCGTTGGCCGACTTTTGGGAATAACAACCATTACCAAGTCGTTGTCGCGTGCTAATTTAATTACCATAGTGAAGCAATTAGTCATTTGGGTTTTTTCTTTCTTTCTCTCTCTCTCTTCCGGCAGTGATTTGACCAACGGTGGTGGTGGTGGCCCCGGTGAGCCGTCCCTTACTCCCGAAGGTAGCCTCAACTACGGCGGGGAGACTGACAGCCTGTTGACCGAAGCTGGACCAACATCCGCCGTTGAGGAGCTGGACGGTGGCGACATGACTGGCGCCAGCAAGGAGCAAGATCCGGCGACGGCCGCCGCTGCTGAAGCCGCCGGGACATCGAGTGTGGCCAGCGCGGCGGGCGACAGTACGGCGTCCCTGGTGTACTCGTTCGCCAAGAAGGTGGTCACCGTCGGAATTATCTACTTTGTCGGCTACATGGGCTGGTCGGTGGCGTGGCTCATTACGCCGGTCATTCTGTCGGTGGCACGCGACCAGTGGCGCACCAAAAATGAAACCCGCCGGAACGTGGCCAAGGCGTCCGCCCTCGCCAACGACAAGGACGTTATTCTGGCACGGCTCGGCGATCTGCCGGCTTGGGTGAGTAAAGTTCGCTGGTTTTTATTATGTGACTGGATTTATTTATTCATTCTGTGTTGCCCTTTTTTTTGTGACGCTTGATTTGCCCTGGGTTTGCGATATCAATCTCCCACACATGAAGTTCGACGTCGGCAAACGTCCCAAAGCCAAGGGCACGATTTTATGGACCGATGCAAAATTACGACGCCATCCTAAAGTTGTGCGCTTTGTTCAAAGGTTGAGGCAAGAGTCGAAATCCTTGGGGGGGATGTCGTAAAATGAAAGCAAAGGACCTGACCTGACTTGGGCTTGGCTTTAAAATAGTCCAAAGGGCTCATAGCGATTCTGGTTTAATGAAATTTACTCTTAACACATTCTGGTGTGACAAAAAATGTAATTAAATTTTCGAATGTGAACAACTATTGATGAAACGAGTAGAGAAAATTATTTTATTGTATAAAAAAACGTAATAAATCGCCAAACATTAACCAGCATCATTAAAAAGCAACCTCTTGGTTCGGGTTAATGGGACTTGTTTTACTTTGCTATTAATTTCCAGAAGGTGTTATATTATTTTTTAAGTAAAAATAAGTTATTTTTTTTAAATTATTACTCAGAATAAAATCAATTCATTTCATTTTGCTAGGTTGCTTTAAGAGCGAGTCCACGAACAGGGCATACCCCTTTGTATGGGACGTCGTTTGGACCTCACCAATCTGCCTGAAATTTTCAGGGGTTGTTTGTACATATAAAACTAGCATCTGACCAAAATATGAGCACTCTAGGTCAAAGGAAAGTGGGGCAAATCGGGACACAAAGTTTGAAGGTTCAAAAACGTCAAAAATCATAAATAGGCTGTAACTAAGGCAAAATACAATTTAATTTCAAAATTCAAAATGCATCTGAAAGGACTTAAAAAATGCAACAAAATGCAGGGAGAAGCATCCCAATTGGTTTAATCTAAAGGGAGTTTTTGGCATTTTAGTGAAAAAATAGCACAATTTTAAAACCCAAATAAAAAAAAGAAAAAAAGATTTTTGACGTTTTTGAACCTTCAAACTTTGTGTCCCGATTTGCCCCACTTCCCGTTGACCTAGAGTGCTCATATTTTGGCCAGATGCTAGTTTTATATGTACAAACAACCCCCGAAAATTTCAGGCAGATTGCTGAGGTCGATGCGAGATGGGTATGCTTTGCTCGTGGACTCGCTCTTAACAATTACATTGGTGCAGTTGTTATCCTGAGCTGTGATATGGACTACCTTTCAACAGCTGATTTGTTCGAAATGGGGAGAGAGTTTACTGGTACTAAGGAGAACGAATTGGACATAGAAGGAAAAAAATGCTAAAATAACCTCCGAAATAGCTAATAGATGTGGGATAGTTAGACGAAACAAAAATCAATTCCCATAATCGTGAATTGTTTTTCATGAATTTGAGAACCACATAAAACATATTCATGAATAGGGGAAAATGGGGAGATTTGTTCCCCTTTTTCTGTACAGCACATAATTGTCTTAATTTCTCACAAAACTATGAACTTTATGCATGAATTGAAAGCTGAAACATTCATCTATGATTGATCGATAAGGATTTTTTAATCAGATGAACTCTTCGAGTCATGCCAAGCGTTTAAAAAATATATTTCTGGAGTTTTTTTTTGAAAAGGTCCTATAGAACAATTCCAGCTCAAATCAGGAATTTTTCTGATACTTTTGTACCCGACCCTCTCCGATTTCAATGAAACTTTGTAGACATGTTATCCTAGGCCTATATAAGCCATTTTTGTGCATATGGAGCAAATAGTACTCGAGAATAACATTTGAGAAGGGCGTAAGGTATTTAAATATTTTTGTATTCTGTAATTTAAAAATTACTGTATCTCGAAGCCGTTGCGTCGTATCAAAAAGTGGTCAAAGACAAACTTGTAGGAAATTGGACGGGCTTTCTGAAAAAAATACACTGAAACAAAAATACACGCCACATCTATGAGATTTTTTGATTTTTAAGTCTAAAACTTAAATTTGAAGGTGATGTCACGATTTTTTTTCGTTCAAAATTTTTGAGGAAATAGCCTTAAATGTTACTAAAAGACTGACGAAAAATGCAGGATGGTATGTCTCTCCTAAAAAAATACAAAAATCATTTACTAAAACTGTTTTTTTGAAAAGTGGTCTAAACGTCAAAATTTTTAAAAACCGGTAGTGGGAATCGATTCTCCAGACAATTTTACATAAAAGTCTCCGTATTGACCATTGTCCTATGTCCAATCCTTGGGAAGATACAGCGGTTTTAAAAATAAAAATGTTGAAAAAACGGGATTTTTTGTGGTTTTTGACAATTTCTATATGACAGACTTGGGGTTTCAGTCTCGTAAATATTTCTAACGGGAAGCTCGTCCAATTTCCCATAAGTTTGCCTTTAACAGCATTTCAATTGGATGTATGGGTTTACAGATATAAGCTTAATTGCATTGCTTATAACTGAAAATAGAATATTTTTTTCAGTGTGGTAGAAACCAGGATAGTAAATTTGATTACGTAAATATAAAAACGATATAAATCAAAAAGCTGTCAAAGGCAAACTTATGGGAAATTGGACGAGCTTTCCGGTAAAAATATTTACGAGACTGAAAAACCAAGTCTGTCATATAGAAAATGCCAAAAACCACCAAAAATCCCGTTTTTTTTCAACATTTTTATTTTTAAAACCGCTGTATCTTCCCAAGGATTGGACATAGGACAATGGTCAATATGGAGACTTTTATGTAAAATTATCAGGGAAATCGATTCCCACTACCGGTTTTTAAAAATTTTGACGTTTAGACCACTTTTCAAAAAAACAGTTTTAGTAAATGATTTTTGTATTTTTTTAGGAGAGACATACCATCCTGCATTTTTCGTCAGTCTTTTAGTAACATTTTAGGCTATTTCCTCAAAAATTTTGAACGAAAAAAAATCGTGACATCACCTTCAAATTTAAGTTTTAGACTTTAAATCAAAAAATCTCATAGATGTGTCGTGTATTTTTGTTTCAGTGTATTTTTATCAGAAAGCCCGTCCAATTTCCTACAAGTTTGTCTTTGACCACTTTTTGATACGATGCAACGGCTTCGAGATACAGTAATTATTAAATTGCAAAATACAAAAAAATTTAAATACCTTACGCCCTTCTCAAATGTTATTCTCGAGTACTATTGGCTCCATATACACAAAAATGGCTTATATAGGCCTAGGATAACATGTCTACAAAGTTTCATTGAAATCGGAGAGGGTCGGGTACAAAAGTACCAGAAAAAATCCTGATTTGAGCTGGAATTGCTCTATAAACCAAATTTTCAATTTTTGCTTTTTGGGTGTTTTTAGAACCGCCTTGAGTCAGGGGTATTCAAAAACACCCAAAAAGCAAAAAATGAAAATTAGGTTTATAGGAACTTTTAAAAAAATACTCCAGATTTTTAACCGGCATTTTCAAAATGTTAGGGGTAACTTGATCCCCTTTCAAAATTATGAAGAAATCTTAAGCAAACTGTTTATTACTCATCCAAATTGTTGATTTTCTATAATTTACAGCAAAGCCCGAACGTTTGTGTTCAAATAAAACAAATTTAGTATGTAAAATATTTAAAAACTTAAAATATTCATCTTTAGACCAACATTGAGCATGATTACAAAAGCTGGTAATTTGTGTTTGAAAAATTTTGGAAAACAAATTCTAACTGCAGTAATTCCTCTAAAACTATACTAAAGGAAGCCATGTTCAATAATTTTAACGTCAAATGCGTGAGGGTTTTGAAGTTGATAAGTTTATCAAACAATTCAAGTATTAACAATATTTTTTTGAATAAATTTAATGTGTTTAAATATTAAAATAAAGAAAAAATATCTCTTGGAGGTTTTTTGTAGCACTTTTTAGTAAAATGTGTGTAACTCAATCCGAACATTTTTTAAAAAATCTTTGTTTTCCACAATGAGTTTGAGTCGATTTCGCACAACTGTCTAGATCAAAGCTCATTGTTTTACCCACATGTTGACGAGATACAGGCTACGGATCCCCGAAGATCAAGTATCCCCACTCTCTCCTATGGTGCATTTGCATTTTAAACGTTTCTTAAATGTATGAACACAATTCACGATCTTAAGATTTGTCTTTTATCCGCATAGAAAAGAAAATTTTATTTCCCGAAATTTGGTTTAAGTTGATGGCTGGATGCCCGAGATACAATAAAAAATGTATGCAATTAACGGGCATATGTCTGTGTCAAAATGTCCTCTAACTAAGTTCCCTCTTGGTTCCCTCTATCCATTTGTCGCACTTTTAAGAATAAACAAGATAGCACGAGCAGATTGTAACTACCGTGGACTCTCTTGTTGTCGATATTGAAGGGACTGTCGAGAGAAGGAGTTATCGAATTATGGAACGAAAAAATCAAAGCATGCTTCTTGAAGGAACAAAACAATTTATTGACAGCTGGAGCAATATCGATATCGAGAAGATCGACAGCGACCAATTCTAAATCCAAGATGGTGGCCAAAATGGCGGTGATCAAATATTGATAAAACGCATTTTTCAATTTAGTACGCAACCAACCATTCATATTTTACTAAAAAGGGGTCCCCGAACTTGAATTTCATGTTAAAGGTAAGAAAATACAAAGATACGAAAAAAACATTGTTTGGGATTCGGTTATCCGAAGTCCCATACAAAAAAATCAAACCATCCACATTAACGACCCCCGGGTTTTTTGTGGTCTCTATTGTAAGTTTCTGCTCGAACCTAGGGGTCCGAAGGCTTGAATGGGGAGAGCACCCAAACCTCTTTCTACTCCAAGGAACCTTCCACCCCAGTGTTTGAACTGACGACCTTTGGATTGCGAGTCCAACCGCCGCCAGCGATTCCACCGGAGTAGGCTTGGTTTGGTGTGTTGTTTGTTCTTATGGAATGGAGACGACTCCTACACCTGGAATGACTTAACGGCCTAACAACCAAGGCCGGGACCGACATTTTACTTCCTCATCCGATGGAAGGTTTGAGCAGATGGGAATCGAACCCAGAATCATCCGCTTACAAAGCGGACAGCGTAACCATTCGGCCACGCACTGCCACCCATACAAACATTCAGATAATCGAACTTCGGATAATCGAACCTTCGGATAATCGAGGCTTCCGATAATTGAGTCTGGACTGTAAATAAAAAAAAACATCGGAAAAGTTATGTTCTCCGTAGAACAAAAGAAGGTAAACATTGGCCATCAGAGGGTTAGCACTTCTGAAGCTATGCAAATTTGCTGCTGAATAATTTGAGTAATTTAGAGAAAATCGCTGCTGACCTAAAACTTTCACAATGCATTACTATTTATTATGCCTCACCTTGAAAAACAACGAATTTCCCAAGCTCAAAGATTGCAATGATTTTATCCTTTTCGTCGTCGTCCAATCATCACCGTGTTATACCTACCGAGCATGAAAGCTGTGATGGAAAAATCCCCACAACAACCGTGTACTGCTCGGCTGTTTTCCTCCCCGAAGCTTCGCCATTATCCGTTCCGCGAATAAAGATAAAGACGCTATTCCGCAGTGGAAAGGCTACCCGGAGCGGAAGATTTTCATGTTTTTTTTTTATTCTGGGTGAAAATAAACGCAAACACAACACCTACGGATACTTTAAAATGTTATCATCAATTCGGAAGCTCGTCGCTTTAAAAATAAGATAAATATTTGAAGGAAACGTTCTTTTTGTTGTTGAAGCAAATTATGTACACCCTCTAAATGGTTCTTCTTTGAGCCTCCCTGGGGAGTGTGTTTCCGGTGTATTCTGAATCAATATTTTCTTTGTGAATGAATCTGTTTATATACAACAGGGAGTAAGGTAAAGGTGTCGAAACGGATATTCTTTTTCGAGAAAAGCTCAGCTGCGTCTTATTTTTAAGACAGCACATTTTTGATCATTTCTTACAGCTGATTCAATTAAACTGTTTACTATTCTCGCATGATTTATAGATGATGATAACACAATGTATATTTAGCAAAACATACCTCCTGCATATCTAAAATGTCATCATTTTCCATGTATTTCCGTAAGACAAGACGTTGGCGTCATCTTCACCACAACTTCGTCTCAAAGACCCAACCAAATATTTGCATTTTCCTTCCTTTCCTACGAACGAAGCATTCCAGTCGGTCTCTTGAAGAAAAGCTCAAACATACCACCCTCCATAGTCATTCGCACTAAGAACGCCAAGCAGTTTTCCCGAGTGTTAAAGGGTTGGCAGCAGCATGATAGAGCAATCATACACTGAGTGGAAATGGTGTTGGCTTGCTATCATCACAGACACAAACAACATAACAGAGACAGAGCAAAGAGAGCAGCTCAGTTTGACCGCAATTACGAGCTCTCGAGCATAAAAATGGTGCTGTTTAGCTCCTCCTAATGACAGTTATGTTTTATGAGTGGCTTCGTCCCTTTTGGACTTTAGTTTTTTGGACTCTTGAGAGGGAATATTAAATGATGTTTTACCCTTCATCGCACTGATGAGCTTTTAAGTATTTATGGGTGCCTTTTTCGGGGACACTTTTTTTTGCTTTTTCAATTCTGTAACCCTTTAAGGTGAAGCCGTTGATCATTCTCGAAGAAAATTGATAATCACTCTAAAATTTTCTGTATTGAATTCAATTTAACGAATTTATGCACCAAAATGAATCAGCATGAGCCGGTTGTTGCCTTCTTGAAGCAACTGAAGGATTTTTTATCTAACTCAATTGTGCTTCAAAATTTATATAGTTTTGTGGTACAATCATTGACGTCCTAGTTCGCAATCATTGATTAATGACGATTTCCATAACTTTTCAAGGAATGGGATAATCGTTTCCAAAAAGTATCAGCATGTGTAGGGCACTATTCTAAACAACTTGTAGAAGGAATTTTGTCAAAATATTGATAGCGACGCAACATTTATATATTTGAACGAAAAAACATGGCACTGATGGAAGTCTTCACGTTAAGCAATAGATGATTCTTAGAAGAGACGATTGGATTGACTTTTATTCGAGATGGCTTTTGCCAGGAATAGGACATTTTTTAATAAACATTTCTTAATTTGCGTTTTTTTTGCTGAGCCTATAGTTAATTGCAATAATTCCACCAAGATGAATGAGTGTAACACACAGATGAAAGGAACTACAATACACTGTTTTGTACACAAATTGGGCTTATTGCAATTTGCTTTTTCACAAATAAAAATTGAACTAAACTGAAGAATCCATTTGAGGAAATTAGTAGTAGAGTTTGTAGATTTGGCTCACTGATTATCGTAAAATATGACTTGAACAGGATTTGTTGAACTTATTTATATCAGTCGTATTTACCTCATTGTAATTAAAACTGGGGTCAATCGGGACACATGAGGCGAATTGGGACAGCAGTTTTAACCATGTTGGAGCACAATATTTTGATTTCGGTTAGAACAGACTCAGACCAACAAAGTGTGTACATCCATTTCCAAATTTAAAAGCTTTAAGTGCTCTAAACACTGCTGTCCCCGTTCAGACTGTAGTCCCGATTCGCATCAGATTACGGTACATTAAATTGTTAGATAATCCTTTGACTACCTAGCTTATCAGCAATTCCTCTCGAAAACAGCATGATTCCAAAAAAAAAACAACTCCAACGTCTTGTCTACGCCGGGTAAGGGTGGTCCGAAATATAGCTATTTTCGTCATTCTTTCAAAAAAATTTTTTTTTAGGAAATCATTTCTCCGCGCCATTCAATCCGATTTTAGCTTTTAGATTTTAGACGCAAAAGAAAGGTGATTAGTTAGACTATTTGAGGAAAATAGAAAGTAGTTTTAAACATTTAGCTTAACATTTGAAAAAGTCGTATGAAAATTTAAAATATTGGCAAAAAATTGGCGATGTCGAAACGTACGTTTCCAAGATATGGTTTTTGAAAATAAAAACTGAGTTTTTCAATGTGCCATGCGCACAAACAGAAAAATGACGAAATCGGCAAAAAATAAACTTTTATCACTAAAACTGCAATAACTAAAAAATTTCAGCGATGACCTATACATGTTAGGGTACCAAAAGTTGCGTATTTTACCCTAACATGTATAGGTTATTGCTGATATTATTAAGTTATCGCAGTTTTAGTGATAAAAGTTTATTTTTTGCCGATTTCGTCATTTTTCTGTTTATGCGCATGTCACGTTGTAAACTCAGTTTTTATTTTCAAAAAATCGTATCTCGGAAACGTTCGGTTCGACAACGCCAATTTTTTGATATGTTATGTGAAATTTTCCGAGAAATCCGATAAAAATATTATCAGGCATAGGCTCTTTGGTCCAGACACGGTCAAAACGCCATTTTAAGTTTTTATACGACATTTTCAAATGTTGAGCTAGATTTTTGAAACTTCTTACTATTTCTCCCAAATAGCCAAACTAATCACCTTTCTTTTGCATCTAAGACAGCTAAAATCGGATGAAATGACGCGGAGATATAATTTTTTGAAAAAAAGTGTTTTTTTGCGAAAAATGACGAAAATTGCAATTTTTCGAACCACCCTAACACCGCGTTGGTCACCTCAAAGACTTGTCAAAATATAAAAATCTGTGTTTTTAGAGCTCCAACAACAACACTTTTTTTTTCTAAAACTTAGCCCTGAACTACCTCGTTTTTGGAGGTTTGCTCAAATGGCTCTCTAAAAAAGTAAAAATAATGTCGTTCTGGAGCTTTAGTGTCTTCCAATGAGTTGTTGCAATTGAAAAGGGGCAACTTTTGGCTTGATTAAAAATTAGTGTATTTTACGATTAGGGTGTTTTTGAAATTCTAACTTTGTAGGAATATTTTTGTGATTTTTTTTGTCTTCAAGAAAGTTTTTGGCCTCTTGAATACTGATGCCCAGTTCTGATTGGTGCGCTGGAAGGGGGGACGCGAAGTCGTGATTATTTAGGTTAATTTTTTGTGTGTGCTTTTGTATCGCTATTCGTATGGGGTGAGTGCATAATTTGTAAAGGTGGTGTAAAAAATATTCGGAGTGAAAAGTGATTTTTTTGTGTGTGCCTTTGGTCGTGAATTGTGTGTGTCTTAATTTATTGTTTTGTGATTTTCAAAGCCCTTCCTATATCATCGTTGATCGGAAGGCACGGCGTCGGGTGGATTGTGTTTAAATTTTTCGAAGTTTTTATTTATTTGCGGTGAAAAAGCCATTTCTATATAATGATCGAAAGACGCACTGACAATTTGGATCGTCGAGTTAATAGTGGAGCAAAATAACTGTGTGTGAGTGATTTTGTGTGCTAACCAGAAAGACCTTCCCATAGCACCGTTGCTCGGAAGGCTCGCCGACGGTTCTGTTATAAAAGTCCTCCTCGGGACGCATCGAAAAGCCAATACCTTATCATACTAACCCAAAAAAATATTAATCACGTGATGCTTGAAGGAGATGCTGTGGATTCAACGGTCTCAAGCGGTATCAACAAGTATATAGCGAAAAACTATGTGCTTGATGAGTCTGCAACTTAAACTATCGGACTAACATTCCTCCCTTTCGTTGAACTGCAGGCTTCTTGGGAGGGCGCCGGTATTGACTAATAAAGTAGGGATCTTCAGAGGTTAAACAGTGAACGGATGGTTGGCTCCCTCTGATCATTTTTTATTCATTATTTAACTTCAGCTGATCTGTCAATAACGGAGTAGCAGCTCATTGCAGTCAACCATGCTCATGCTCATGCTCTTGAATACTGATGCCCAGTTCTGGGTGATAGGCTCATTAACGGCACATTTTTTCGGAAAAAAATTCCACTTTATTTTGCGATCTGGACTACTGTGCATGACTTTAATCATGTTTCCTTTATGTATCTCATTGTCTGACTAAAGCTAAGATTTTGATTCCAAACTTTACCACTGTTTAATCCCGCAAAGTAAATTAATCCTTTCTTCCCACTTTCTCTCGTACAGGTGTTCTTCCCCGATGTGGAACGTTGCGAGTGGCTCAACAGGGTATGTTTTATGGCGGCAAACTTTGTCGTTTAGAAATTCACACAGCTAATATCCAAACTCCCCCTTCTCTCCCCCGGGCAGATCCTGAAACAAGTGTGGCCCAATGCAAACTTCTTCGCCAAGAACCTCATCAAGGAGTCCATCGAGCCGAACATTCAACAGGCCCTGGCCGGCTACAAGCTGAACGGGTTCAAGTTTGACCGCATGATTCTGGGCACTATTGTAAGAGTCTTTGAGTTTAAGTTTTCAAAGGGATGACCACCGAGCTGGGTTTTGTTACTCTTTTGCAGCCTCCCAGAATCGGTGGCGTCAAGGTGTACGACAAGAACGTGTCCCGGAACGAAATCATCATGGATCTGGATTTGTTCTACGCCGGTGATTGTGACATCAACTTTTCGTTGAGCGGGCTGCGGGGTGGAATCAAGGACTTCCAGATTCACGGTACGGTTCGGGTGATCATGAAGCCACTGATCAGCCAGATGCCCCTGGTGGGTGGGCTGCAGATATTCTTCCTGAACAATCCGAACATTGACTTCAACCTGGTCGGCGTGGTGGATCTGCTCGATATGCCCGGGCTGAGTGACATTCTGCGCAAAATTATCGTGGAACAGGTCGCGGCCATTATGGTGCTGCCGAACAAGCTGCCCATAATTTTGAACGACGGTGTTCCGGCGCTGTCGCTGAAAATGCCGGAACCAGAGGTAAGTGATGTTCAAGCTGTTGTAGTGGCATTTTAATCTCACCGGGATTTGCATCGTCCAGCAGCAAAGTCTCTAGGTACTCGAAAGTCGATTATTTTTTAATCTTGGTAAAAAATTGTAAGGAAAGTTGTAATGGTATTGATTAGACAATTATCCATTGTGACGTGTGTAAGTCTACGTAAAAATAATCTACATTATGATAAGATTCAACAAAGGAAATCAGACTTACGTATTGCTAGAGAATTGCCAACAACCAAATTCGACTAGCTGCCCATTGAATAAATTTCCGCGAATTTCCTCTCTTTCCTTCATCCGCCAGGGCGTGCTTCGCATCCACGTGGTCGAGGCGAAGGACCTCATGAAGAAGGACATCGGTGTGCTCGGCAAGGGCAAGTCCGACCCGTACACCATCGTGTCCGTCGGTGCCCAGCAGTTCCGGACCCAGACCATCGACAACACCGTCAACCCCAAGTGGGACTACTGGTGCGAGGTGAGTAGTGTGGGTGCTGGTTAGGGGCTTCCGGCCCCCCCTCCCGAAACAAAAATTCCCTTGCTCAGCGCAGAGTGTCACACAAACACACAAACAAACAAAAAAATCATTCACACTTACAGTCACAAATACATACACACATTCAGAAACAGCCAGGAGTGAGAGCTAGAAGCAACTAATAGTGCGGTTTTCGGTTTTTTCTTCGTTTAACAAACACTAGAGCGTTTGAAAATGAGTTTTTATTGTCGTTTAACCCTAGACATATATCACTCTAACGGGTTTTAATCTTGATTAGCTCCTGATTGCTCTCCAGAGAGAGAGAGATAACTTTGGGAAATCATGGCGTCAGACGGGGGAGTTAGGGAAGTGTTAAGTGTGGTTTGTTTGCATGTTTGGGACCTGATTTGTGCCGTTTTGTTTATTGAAATAATCTGGTGATACATTTGTCGAAACACCCCCAGTTGGAATTGTTGACAGTTTAAAAAAAAAACTCAACAAAAAATCTTTAATTTCTTGTTTTGGATATTCTTTTCTTTTGTTTGTCGTTTTTCTTATTATTCAATTTCAACAATTTAATTTTCCTAAATTAATACAATATCAACGGGCTTGATTGAAATGATCCCAAAAGCTGGATACCAAGGGCTTGAAACGCTTATTAGGTCCCACACCATTTGATTTGAAGGAAGGGCCGTAACATGAAAGTAAACAAATGTTTGCAACGGCCTAACTAAAACAATTCAAACAGGTTCATGATGATTATGGATTTTCCGGGGCCGTGTCAAAAAAACACTTTTTTCAGTGCCTTCCATTTTAGCTGAGATGAGATTTTCACTTGATCCATAATTTTCCCTAAAAGTACAACCACAGACGAATGGACATGACACCAGGAACAAATTTTCTTCAAATTTCTGAAGCAAACTATCACTTGCGCCATCTACACTCAAGTTGTCGAAGTAGCATTGCGCGATTACGCATGATTTCTCAAAATGTCTTATGCAATAATTAATTAAAACATTTAGCATTAGTATGGTGCTAGAATCAGTTTTTAAGCATTAAATTTGTCTTTATGATTCTATGTAATTTTTCATGGTTACTAAAATTGCCGAGAAATTGATAGAAATGGTATTTTTAATATAAAATCATACGACCATTTCAAAAAGTGCTCATAAGATTGCATCATCAGCTGGCTTTGTTTACGTTTAAGACCACGTGGCGTGAAGATTTTGACATAAGCGATCTCGCTTGCGCAAGTTTTCGCCAAGAAGAAGTAAAAGTCATTTCATGTCCTGTCATGTCATGTCCGTTCGTCCGTGGTACAACTACTGACCAGTCAAATGCAACCTCGAGCATAAAAATTCGATGGAAATCCGAGAAAACCGCGATTTTTGACATTGAATAAACAAAAAGTAGAGCTCGCAATGTAAACAATAACAAGCACATTATTTTTGTTGACCATTCTGTGCTTTGCCCCTAAGTTTGGTTGAATTTGGTTGCTGGAGTCCCGAATTATATTTACAAATGTTATATGTAGTCTAGCTAGTACATGCTTCAAACCTGTTTTGACCTGAAATCCCTTTGGCCAGTTGTTTCATATCTGGAGTTGTTTTTTGAAAAAGTCCAATAAACCAAATTTTCAGGTTTTGCTTTTTGGGTGTTTTTAGAACCGCCTTGAGTCAGGGGTATTAAAAAACACCCAAAAAGCAAAAATTGAAAATTTTTCAACTTTTTTTTCTGTGTACACAGAAAAAAGTTGAATTTTGGAATGTTGAAAATTTGGTAGAATATTACCTCTTTTTTGGGTAATATTACATAAAAAATGTGTAAAAATGTGAACCTGATGAATATTCATCAAAAACTGATGAAAATTCATCATTTTCTGGGGTAAAATAAACCTTTTTTTTTGACACAAAATCTGTCACCATTTCCTGATGAATATTACCATCATTTTTTTTCTGCGTATCTTACCTGGCCGAACTTGAAGATTTTACAAAAATTTCGAGCAGCGAAATTTATTATATTGACTTAAAATATGGTTTCCAACCGCTACTAAAAACGAACTGTCAAACTTTCTGAGCGTATTCTCGAAACATTGAGTTGATTTACGGGAGCCATGATATCCGTGATTGGATGAATTGTATTGGCTGAATTTTTAAATTTTATAATTGTGTTGTGTTGAGATCCGTTCCGAAATTGGTAACTTAAAAAAGCTTTTTTTCAGCAATGATCGAACTATTATTTCAGTGGCCTAAACATTTTTTTAAAGTCTACCTGTGCGTTGACACCAACCCTTCGAATCAATTTCGAACAAAAGACCTATCCAAACCATACTTCTATCCCTTTACCGTTTCAAGCTAGTCTAAGTAACCACCCGTTACAAAAACAAGTAGATCACGATTGTTGATTATCATCAACAAAATTACTCCTTAGAGCAGAGTTTCATAGAAATAGAATAAAGGTCTGGGCAACTTTTCCCAATTTTGTGTTAGTTGGCGTTTATTTGATTCTATTTGTTGGGGAAATGTTAGTTATCTATGCCACTTTAGAGTGTCAACTTGATATCACCTCTCTTTTGTCATTATTGTACAGATCTTATTTGATACTTGTTCAAGCAGTTTTTAACTACATCGAGTGGTTTCTACACTTTATTGCGACTTATCAACACAAATTACTCTTATCAGTTTGTCACGAACAATAGTTTTAATTTAAGTCTTGGTTGATTTTTTTTATATATTTCGTAGTTTTATGAACCCTTTATTAAGTATCGCACCGTAAACGGACCGAAACAACGCGTAAGTTTTGGAAGTGTGGCATTTTCGTTCTTGCTTTATTGGTTATTGTTTACTATATATTTTGTTTTTGCCACAAACAAATTGTACAGCTGTGTATAGCAGAGTAATCATTGCCAAAGCCACCGCCAAAACTTAATCGTTTCGTAGGTTTTTGGCCCGTCCATAGATTACGCGCGCTGGCTCGCATATGATAGCTTGTACTATTGATTTTCATTTTTTTCTTATTTATTGTTATGTGAACCAATATCTGCCCATCTCATCAACTGAAAAACAAAAAAAAAAAAACAAAAAATGCATCCTCCAATCCGACATACTTTATCTTCATTTTGTTGAAACTACAACACCAACACACCCGCAAAAACCACGAAGGCGTTTGTCCACGCGGAAAGCGGCCAACACTTGCAGATTGTAGTTAATGACAAGGACAACACCGGCGATGATGAGTTGCTGGGAAGGTGAGATTGTTTGCGAACTTTTATTTGTAATATTAAGTTTTTCCCTTCTGTTTTAACAGTATTCTGTACGTCTTTTAGTTAAGGTATGAGTTTGTATTTAACGCCGGTGTTTGTAATTTTTGGTTTGTTTGGTATGATTTAAGTTATTAATACCCGTGGGAATTGGCTAATCAATGTTTAATTAAGTTATCGTATTTTAAAAAAAGCTTCAAAGGGTTCTGCTATCTTGTGATTCATACATATAATCCAATTGTTTTCGTGCAGGTAGGATTAAGCTTATCGTTGTGACCAGTTAGATAATGTTTGCAGCGTTTTGTGCATGTTTGGTTTGCTGCTGTGGCACAGATTAATCAGGTTTTAGCTCAAAACCAGCTGAGCTGCAAATCACCATTTCCGCCGCCGCTTCACCACCCTTCATCAAACACCAAAAAAAAAGCTAGCTTCCGCGTCATTTTCGCAGTAAACTGACACCGATTATTCTTTGGTTTCCTGTAGGCAGAGGTGAACGCAACGTTAGGGCAGGAAATCATTCTCAACCTGTGGGACTGGGATCCGGGCTTTCCAGGCGTTCAGAACGACGACTTTCTCGGCAGGTGGTGAAAGGGTTTTGTTGTCGCTTTTTTGTTTCCATTTTCACAAACTTGTTGGCTGCGAATTTGTTCCGCGCTTTAGATCGATCCGTTGTTTGCTAACATCTGCGTCGCGGAACACACCTCAGTCCATACGTTCATCTGGAATGACCGGCGTTTGGGACGAGTTGTGGAGTACTTCATGAGCATACATTTGATGGAACTGATATAAGATAGCTTTCAATTCACAACTAACCTGGAACTGTATAAATATCATAGAGGAGTTCAATTATTGCCCACAATCCAAAACTGAACTTTGAACTCAATCTGTAACTGTGATGGGAGGCAAACACGCTTACCACTACACCACCGGTCCTGGTAATGAATGTTCTGAAATTTGGGTTTCATAAAAAACAGTTAAGTTTTAACACCCGTTTTTACCATAATTTGCTATTTTCAAGCCGTTTTTCTATGTCCAGAAGTTCTTTCCGGTGCCTGAAGAATCTAAAAAAAAGATTTTCGTAATAGCACATGTACTTTCTTGGCATTACTTTGATCATGTAGGGGATTGTTTGAAATCAATTTTACTTTTTGCAATTTTGTTGTCTACACAACAACAAAGACACATTTGGCAGCAATTTACCAAATTCCAAATTCGGCAAACTGTTGTAGTGCAAGCAAAGTGAGCGCCACACTAGTATTTTTTAGGCTCCCCGAACAGGCGGTAATAATTAAATTCATGCCATTTCAATAACAAATACTGTTAAAATAACAAAAAGTGTTATAAAATGTAAAATCATTTTTTGCATAAGAGTTGCAAAATCATTTTTTGCATAAGAGTTTAATAACAGTTTTTGTTATCATAAAAAAAAAATTGTTATTGGACTGATATAGGTTAGAAGCCAAAACGACTTGGGAATAACATATTTTGATATGGAGGAATATCTCCAATTGTTATTGAGGTGATCGGATATGTTGTTAAAATAACAAAAAATAATAACAAAGATTTGTTCGAAAAATTACTGGAAATGTTATTAGTCTGTTATTACAATAACAATCCAATAAAAAAAATCATAACGACGAATAACAAATTTTGTTATAAATAACTTATAACGTTATTTGCTTAGTATTTTCAAATACCAAAAAAATGTTATTCCCACGTTATTTCCGAAATTCACGGAGTATTTGTTTCGCTGAGTGAAGCGATTGACCAATCCGCTGGCAGCCAGTGTGTCGTGTTCACTCGCGAATGATTGCGCGCTCCAGTCGGCAAAGTTTCGTTCGGTGATGAATGAGTGAGTTCTGATCTTTCAACTGAAAAAGAGGACACTTGGAGCTATAAATTATACTTAGTTTACAAAATTTACACAAAATTGCTTCTACAAGTAGATTAAAATAGCACCCTTTACGTGATGATTCTTTTTGGTAGGTTTGGTAGGAAAAAATAAACTTTTTGAAAAATCTTATTTTTGAATAAGTTATTTTTTTACTGATTGGGAATTTCCCAAAACCGTTTCTCATATGTGTTAGGGAATCAAAAAGCCAACTTTTGAGACTCAGAGAAATATGGACAAATTTTTGTTCACGAAGATATTATTTTTCGAAAATATAGTAATACAGTCGGAGTCGAGTCTGAAGGCCTCGGAAAAATTTCACTTCGGATGATCGAATCACAAAAAAAAAATATTTCGCAGTCTTAGTTTTGATTGTCGAGCTTGAGTATGACCCCTAAACTACGCTAAAATAATTTACATTTTTTAATCCAAGATGGCAGCCAATATGGTGATGACGAAATATTGAAAAAATGCATTTTATTATTTAATACGCAATCAACTATTCAAATTTGACTAAAATGGGGTCGCAGAACTTAAATTTGATGTTTAAAACAAGAAAAAGAAGAAAAAAAACGAAAAAAAATTGTTCGTGATTCGATTATCCGAAGTCCCATACAAACCTTCGGATAATCGATCTTTGGATAATCGATGCTTCGGATAATCGAGTCTGGACTGTAGTATTAAAAATATTTCAATTTTTTTCTTCTGAAATTAAAAATCAAATCAGCAATGAAAACTATTTTAAAGCGAGGTTTTGTATAAAAAAAAATCAAGATTTTTTTCTATAAAATTATAAGGCCGATGCAAATATTTAAAAAAAGTTTTTGTCCCTCGGCCCTGACCGAGGTCAAGGGGGGGGGGGGGGGCAAAAAATAAAAAAATATAAAAATTTAAATAACAAGCCATAGTCTTCACATTTAAATGAAAAAAGTGTTTTAAAATGCATTTTACACTAGTTCAGTTGTTTTGCAATCATTAGTTTTCAAAAAATCTAAGATCTGACAAAAACAAAAATTATATCGAAAAAAAAAGATTTGGCATCGAAAATTTTCAAAAAATCTTAAGATTTTTTAATAAACCCAAACATGCTAAAAATGATTTTAAACGCAGAAGAATGTATTTTAATTTGATTGCAGCTGGTTGCACTTGAATTTTCAATGAAATTTTGAAATTTATTGTAAAAATATTTTTTTTGCCCCCTGATTTTTCGGGCCAATTTTGAAGGGGGGGGTGACAAAAACTTTTAAAAATATTTGTACCAGCCTAAATATATAAATAAAAAAATTTAACCGATTTAGTGTTGATTCCAAGTAATATTGTTGACTCAAAAAATCCATGTTGGTCAACCTGTTAAAAATAAATCAAATGGCTTACATTTTCCACAATTTTACTTTTTGGACTTTAAAAATAATAAAAATAATTGAATTGAAATGCAGAAAATTAAAAAAATCCAATTGTTCTCTAATAAGCCTCGATATTTTGACTGACAATAACTCTATAAGCAATTTATCTGATTTTCTATGTTTAAAATGAAATCATTGTGTAATCTTCCAATCTTTGGAATAAAAATATTTTCAAAATTTAAAATCAGACCTTATAAGGTCAAACGAGCCTAATTTTGGAACAGCGAAGATATTTTCTGATTCTTAATTCATTGCAATACTATATCAGATTTTCAGAGTCCAAAAATGAAAATTGTACAGAATTCAGCTATTTGAAAAAGGGATTTAGAAACTTTAGTTTGTAATTTCAAATTTAGGATATTGTACACATTTTTCAAAGTTTATGTGGCCACCCCCCCCCCCCCACTCCATCAACATTGGTCCGAAAAATCAGGGGCAAATCTATTTTTTTCAAAGAACTTCAAAATTTTAATGAAAATAGAAATCAAATCAACTGAAAACAATCTGAAATGCATTTTTCTGCATTGATAATCATATTTAGCATGCTTGGGCCGGATTAAAAATATGTTGTATTTTTAACTGAACTCCAATGACAGCCTCGCAAAAACTTTTTTTTCGCAAAAAATAACATTTTCTTTAATACTGGATATTTTGGAAACTAATGATTGCAAAATAACTGGACAGGTGTAAAATGCATTTTGAAAACGCTAATTCCATTCAAATGTTGAAATCATTTTTAAATTATGAAGCTTTTTTTTATTTTTTTGCTTCAACATCAAAAAAATATTTTGCAACTGCCTTAATTTTGCATTTAAAAAGGGCACTTTTTCTTTTTTTTTTTTTTAAATTGTTTTCACCACGACCTACAGCTTTGCTGAAGACACCGTCTTGATGAGAAAATTCCTTTCAAAAAGACAGATTTTTGAATATCTACATACCGTTTTTATACGGTCATCTATTTTTTTTTATCAAGGTTTGTACAGACGAACTAATGTTGCAAAATTTCATCATTGATCATAGGGAAGACCTTCAAAATGTTACATTTAATCAATATAAACATAAAAATACATAAAAAATAATTAATTTTGAATTTTTGTATTTCAAATAAAACTGACTAATGAAATTTGGAGGAATTCTTCGAAACGATTTTTTGTTAGGTTTTTTTTCGGGAACTCAGAGTGGCCAAAATAAAGAAATTTCCGGGAGTTAGAATTCGTCACCCTCTAATGGTACGTTCGTTTGAACAGCCAGTGCGGCACTGAGTGCCACACTCGTCGGTGCCAGTTTTGGTTCAAACGAACATTCTTTTTCAGTGTGCATGGAACTCGCATGAAACTGAAAAAATATCGAGTGCGGCACTAGAGTTTCAGTTCCAAGATGGCGGCAAAACTCGTGCGGAACTAGCGCGAGTTTCTTCAAACAAACACTTTGACAGCTCTGAGTGCGGCACTCAGTGCGGAACTAGCCCTCAAACGAACGTACCATAAGCTAGACAAAATCTGGAGCAATAGTTGAAAAGGGCGCATAAGCATTTTAACAGCAAATTTATCAATGAAGTTATTTTTCAAATATTTGTTCTGATTTAAAGTCTTTTTTACAACACTTCTTGAAACTTTTTTCACGTTGAAATTCGGATGAAAAGTAACCGAGTACAGCCTTTTGTGACGAACTGTGCTGAATGTGTTTTCAAAATTAGATAGCTCAATGTATAGCTTGTTTACCTTTGTCTACAAATCTAGTACAATTGGTATGCAAATTACGAAAGCTAATTTAAGAAAATTTAACTTAAAGAAGACTATATGATGATCTATAAAGGGGAATAATTTGTCAAACTACTACATATAGAACTAGAAAGTCAATTTTGCCATTAAGTTTAATCTGAACACGTTTTATAATTGTATTGTACATATAGTTTTAGCAACAAACATATTTATTTCATATGGTTTTCCGCTATTTCGCTAACTTAGGATCACTGTACATAAATCACAACCCTGGAACACAACTACTCTTTCAGCAGAAACATCACACTAGATATATATATATCTAAAATAACACTCACACTCAGTTTGTCTCCAGCAAAAATATCCCTCCTAACAAAACAAAAATTTACCAACCAGCAGCCTATTTCTGTCGCTAACCAAACTTTATATTTTCCCATGTCCAAAACGGTGTGTGACGTTGTGTTTTTTCCTACGCGTTCTACTGACACTTACAAAAAATAAATATAAAAAATAACCGCTGAAATAACCAACCTTAAACCCAACTGACCGAACGCACCACCACCAATCAATCAACAAAAATAACGACGACCACCCACCTCCACCCTTCCGTGTGAGCAGGCTTGTGTTGACGTTTCACATCAAACCCTGATTGGCATAAAATTATTCGACTGGGATCGAACCGGCGATCACGATCCCCTCGGCAGGTTCGAAGACAAGCTAATTTTCACATCTTCTTTTCTTCTTCTTCTTTTCCCTCATTCACTTTGAAGCAAGATGATAAACTTTTGCTCTTTTTTTTCTTCTTCTGAAATTTCTTCGAATTTTTCTCACTTCACTTCACTTTTTTTTCTTTGCCACTTTGCGGATTTTCCACTGCGACTTGTCGACTTTTATCGAACTGTTTCTTGGAATAAGTTCTTCACGTTTTGTTTGTGCCATCCTACTTTGTGTTTCGTTCTTCGACATTTTGCTCTACTTTGCCCATCGTTTTGGTTTTGAATAGACTTTCCGGAGTTTTCCCTCCTCAAATTAATCGCATTTCGTCAATACTAAACTTAGGTGTTAATGCGCTTTCCATTTTGAGTGGTTTTTGGTTGCAATTTCAAATAGATTATGTATGCCTGTTTGTTACATCTAAATAGAATAGTCGAACTTTTAATTTTATGACCTTTGAGTTTTAAGTGTTATTGCTAATAATATTTCCATTCTGTTTCTCAATCCGAAATAACTCAGAGCTACGGTTGAAATCAGCAGCGTTACCAAGAATGGAGAAATTGATACGGTAATGTTCTTGAATACTCTCCATATTGCTAGAGGTTTAATTTATCAAACTTTTCAGTGGCTTACCCTCGAGCAAGCTAAGCATGGTTTGATTCATCTGCGGCTGACATGGTTCACTCTGAGTGCGGAAAAGAATGACCTGAAGGCGGCTCTGGAGGAAACCCAGCTGCTGCGCGTCACGTCAATGAGCACCGCCCTGCTTACGGTTTTCATCGATTCGGCCAAGAACCTACCGGTAAGTGTTTTCATTTCAAACAAAGCAGGGCTGTGGAGTCGGAGTCGGAGTCGGAGCCGGAGTCGGTGGAGTCGGGTCTTTTTGGGGACCTGGAGTCGAAGTCGGAGTCGGAGTCATCAAAACTCGAACAGCTGGAGTCGGAGTCGGAGCCGGAGTCGGCTAAATTTTAAGAGCTGGAGTCGGAGTCGGAGTCGGAGCTGAAGATTTCTGATAACCCGGAGTCGGAGTCGGAGCCGGAGTTATCTTAAATTCAACAAAAAATATGTTTTTTTATTGTTCAGTATTTCCTATATAACAGCTTAATTTACAAAACAACTTATATTTTTAATTGATTTATCAGATGCCATTATGTTTTTGAAGCTTTTAATTGTGATTGAAAAGCTCTAATTGGGTTATTACACTAAAATCACTAAATGATAACCTCTTACGCAAGTATGTACCGTAAACTGGGGTGACTTTAATAGCCCGAGGTGACATTGATAGAAATTTGATTTGGCCAATAATTTTGATATATCCAATGTAACAGTCACATTTTTGCATATATGTTCGATAATAAGCTATCCCTTAATGCTTATATACTGAAAATTCTCAATAATGTTTAGATATTAATTTGACGGGCATTTGAAAAACCTATCAAAGTCACCCCGAGCTATCAAAGTCACCCCAGTTTACGGTAGTATCATAATTCAAAAAATAATAAAAAATATTGGTTATGTAGTCAGATTATATTTATGTGCCCTTTAAATTTAAATTCGGCCAAATTTCATCCAGTTATTTCTGAAAAAAGTACACACAAAGTCATCTTTTACCCCGATAGCGAATGTCTTAGAGGTTTTCAGTTAAATCTTTATTTAGGAAAACATACAAGGTAAATAAAAATATTAAAAATAATAATCACTGTTTTTACAGATCGAAAAAGAGTCACTGACAGTTTAACTTTTGTAACAAATAATCAACAATAATAACAATCTCTAACTTGGAACTCAACATGCGCATTTTGTTTATAACTGAGTACAAGAAAATTTAAGTGTTGCAATTAAAATAATTTAAACTATCAAAAAATGTCAAAAGAAGTTGCAACAAATTTTGAAATAATTATTGATTGTTGATGTTGATTTTAGGTAAACTATTTTGATATCGTTGCAAATTATCGTTGAACAAATCTCAAGAGTTCAGTACAAAAATGAACTTATAAAAAAATGTATAGATCAAAATATAGGATTTTAATTTATTTTCCAAATATTATAGATAAAAAAACAGAATCAAAATAATATCAACTGGTACGATTTTTTTCATACTGTATGTCCCACGCCAATATGACGACGGAAGGTGATAATCATTGCAAATCAATTTACCTTCAAAAAATGAAATATTTGTGACCTAGAAAATATTTTACTTGTGGATATATGTTTTTTTATTACATTTTTAGTTTTTTTTTCATATATTTTGATGGAGGCCCAAGATCATCCATAAAGCTTCGTTTAAGGTGAAGATTCACGAAGTATCGTGCGCCTCCTTTTTAAAGTATATAAAATTTTAAAATAAAAAAAAATAAATTAAAAATTTCTAGGATAAAATATTTTCTATGTCACAGAAATTTTAAAAGGACATCTTAAGCGTCCTTTCCACGAAAAAAATGTTTAAATACATTGATTTGCAATAATAATCTCCTTCAGCCATGGCATGATGCCAATGTACATCTTAAAAAAAAAAACAAAAAAATGTTTCGTTTAAAATTGTCATTTAAAAAACAAGGTGCCTGTCACTGTGCTTTTTACAAATGTCAGCCTGAAAGTGAGCAAATTGAATTTTAATGTTAAATAGATCACCAAGGCCAGGTTTCTTTTAGTTATGCATTCAAAAATAACAGATTAATATTTAAATTTATAAGCCTTGAAACATTTTTTTTCAAATTTGAGGGTCAGCAAATAAATCCAAATTTACTTACAAAACTGTTCTTCTCAAAATGCCTCTAAAACAGGGATATTTTTTGATTTCTGTTTCCATAACGTAAAAAACTTGTAACCTAGAAACTTTTTTCCGTTTATTCACCTTACTTTTCTTTTACTTAACTTATTTTTCTTGAGAAAAACATGACGCTTAGAGAGTATTTACATTATCCTATTTATCAATGATTTAAAAATAATTAGCTAATAATAGTTAACTAACTTTTGAAACATTTAAAAATATGTGGAGTCGGAGTCGGAGTCGGAGCCAACCATTTGTTGAAAGCTGGAGTCGGAGTCGGAGTCGGAGTCGGCTAGATTTGGTAGGCCGAAGTCGGAGTCGGAGTCGGAGCCAACCATTTGTTCAAAGCCGGAGCTGGAGTCGGAGTCGGAGTCAGCTAATCTGAGAAAGCCGGAGTCGGAGTCGGAGTCGGAGTCGTTTGAAATATGACCCGACTCCGCAGCCCTGAAACAATGTTTATAAACTAGGGGAACAGCATCTAATTTCAGAGTGCCTCTAATGTTGACAGGTCAGAACTTTGACATTCAATTAAAGCTTATTAAAATCGTTTTCAACTGAAATCGAATCATAAATAGCTCAATAAGAAGTGAGCAAGCAAGTTTTTATCAAAAGTTTTGCAAAATTTGTTGTTTAAGAAAATCAACAAATTGGATGGAGTTAGGAGCGAGTGCTTAACCTGCCAAACATACGAGAATTTCCCCTACAAAGCAAAAAAAATCTAATCCACACGGAGAAAAATGAGGTCTCAAAATCGTGAACAAGCGTTCATGAAAATGGGAACCACGAACAAAGTGTTTGAATTCAATTGTACGTGTTTGAAAAACGTACCATTCTCCGTGCAGCTGCGTGTAAAAGGCCTGGGTGTAAAATAAGTTTTGCATAATTTTATGAAATTCTATGTATTATTACACCTTGAAATATGTAGTCCATCAGTATGGAAAGCCTACTTGACCGAAATGACAAGCTCATATATGCGTTTATCCTTTCCAAATTTCATCGGTCTGATGGCCGAGTGGATTAAAGCACCAGTCCGTACTGTTGGTGCTGGGTTTGAGTCTCGTTGGTTGCAACTTTTTTTTGTTTTAAAACTTTGCACATGCTGTGTGTAATGTGTGTCTTTTTTGACGAAGGTGATGTGCAGCTTTGAATGCGATTTACCATCGGATTTTTTGCTGTGTATAGTTTTATTTTTTTAATCCAATTCTAAGGATGTTTACCGGAATTGCGAAAACTGATTTATTCAACTCGTTTCAAAACTTTAATTGAGATGAAAATATCTTGTAACTGTTGTTGTTGTTGTTGTGGTTGCATAAACTTTTGTTTCAGTAGTTTTATTTTTGGCGATAAAATTAGGTCGTAATTTTGGAACAAATAATGAAATCTGTTCTTATTTCCACAATAACTCAACAGCAAGCCCGCCAGCAGAGTCAACCGGACCCGTACATGATCCTGAGCGTTGGCAAGAAAACCGAACAGACCAGCGTCCAGATGCGAACGGACGCCCCGGTGTGGGAGCAGGGCTTCACGTTCCTGGTGGGAAATCCGGACAACGACACACTGCAGCTCAAAATTCTGGACCAGAAGACGGGCACCAACATTGGCCACCTCACGTACATCCTGAGCACACTCATGGAGAAGAAGAACCTGGAGGTGGTGTCGCAACCCTTCCAGCTGCAGAAATCGGGACCGGAAACGAAAATCATCATGTCCATGTCGCTGCGAATTTTGAAGCGAGGTCGTGGTTCGGCGGACGATGCCGCCTCGGAGAAGGGGTCCGAGTCTGGAATTGGCAGTGGGGAAAGTGTACTTTCCAGGACTAGTTCGGTCAAGGCGGCTCCTACGACTGTGACCGATTCAACAAGTTCGGAGGCGAGCTCAAGCGCGCTCAGGAAGCAAGAATCGCGCAAATCCGCCTCGTCCGCGATTATTGACCAAATGTCCATCCAGGAAGAGCCGTTTGTACTGTCCACGTTGAACACCGTCATGATGGCAACTCCCCCGAGAAGTCCAAACCTCAGCGAGAATGGTTCCGAGCTGCTTCGTCGTAGTCCCAGTACGACCTCCTCGGCTGGTGCCGCCGGCCTGGGGCGCATTCAGCTGACGATAGCGCACAGCATTCAACGCCAGCGGTTGCTAGTCATCGTCCACAAGATTGCCAACATCCCGCTGAAGGACCCCACCAACATCCCCGATCCGTACGTGAAGCTGTATCTGCTGCCGGGACGAACTGCTGATTCCAAGCGGAAAACAAACGTGGTCAAGGACAACTGCAATCCGGTGTTTGATGCTACCTTCGAGTACATTATGTCCCCGGCGGAACTGATCAATTCCGAGCTGGAAGTTACCGTTTGCACGCAAAAGGGATTCTTCGGAAGTCCCATCATTGGAAGGGTAATGCTCGCTTAATGTAATGTTGATAAAAACTCGTCTAAATCACTTTTTACTTTTAGCAAAAAATTGTCCTCAACGATCCGGAAATCACCTGCGGACAGGGTATCAGTGGATGGTACGACTTACTGCCGGAATTGAAGAACGAATAAATTTTGGTGCAAGCACCAACTGAACTGTTATGTTAAAACATTGTTTGTTTATGCAAGAGAAATTTATGATAGATATTATCAAGCTTTTAAACGGCTCGTTTGAATTAACCTAAAGCTCTCACAATACATACAAATTGATGCACATTTTTGCAGTAAATTTCGTCCGATAATATTTTTAATGGTGCACTGAAGATATATTTTAAGCATTTTATAAAAAAAATACAGCTAAGTAATTATTCCTACTGTAGAACAGGCACGAATCAAGTTTTATTCACGCACTCAAAAAGTCATCAATTGCAAACGAACAAAAAGTAAATAAACGATGCCAAGCATCACACGTACATTGAACAAAGAAAAATCTTCAAATTGTCTCCAAAACGTGTCAATTAGTAGCGGGAAAAGTCACCACACAACAACAATGAAAGTATGCTGTACCATAAAACAATCAATAGATGCCTAATAAAATGTAAGTCAGTCCAATTCCACATCCATAACCACACCATATTTGCGGCGCAATTTGCGGCCTTTAGGAACTCTGCGCCGAATCAGCTTATGCGAAATGTTTGTGAACGAACGGAAAGTTGTGAAGTATTTTTCTTAGGAAATCCACCTTAATCCACAGAGCTTATGAATTTTAGCGAAAGCGTGGCACAAAATTATGATGCACTTTTCACACCATCCAGCGTAATAGAGCACATTAACCATAAGGAAGTTTATCTTTTCATTGATTCGTGATTTATAAAAGATCAAATTTTCGTCGACCAGTGCTATTTCCTTGAGCGAGGGTAAACTACAATCAGCTCTTAAAAGAAATTCTGTGTTTAAATGTTCTCTGAATCTTAAGGCCAGAAACAATCGCTTCTTCAAAATAAATATAAGCATTTAAAAGGGTGAGTTTTTAGTTCTGTTATATCACAAAATCCTGGCTTAAAAATTAATTTACCGTAAGCCAAGCGTCCTAGACTCAGTCACTCGCGAGCACAAATCGAGCGTGACGTATAACTGCTCTGATGTATTCCTACCGTTTGTCACTTCTAAACCAAGCGAGTCTCGTTCGCCCACGAATGGTTACACGCTTCAGTCGGCAAAGATTCGTTCAGTAATGAGTGAGTGATTTCTGATCTGTGAGCCGAAAATCAGGACCCTTGTTTTTAGTCTTCAAACTATTGTTATCTTTTTCCAATTTAGTTTTTTTTTTCGATTTTCTTGTCATTTTTAATGTTTCCTACATTTTACTGTTTAAAATGTAATCACTGTTGTCTTTAATTCAATTCAATTCAATTCAATTAAATTAAATTTATTTTCCAGGTAAATAATCAATTCACAATTGGAATAGCAGTTTCTAGAGCACTTAAAGCTTCTAAATTTCGAAATGGATGTACACATTTTGTTGGTCTGAGTCTGTTCTAACCGAAACCAACCAGAAAAATTAAAATATTGTGCTCCAACATGGTTAAAACTGCTGTCCCGATTCGCCCCATTTGTCCCGACTGACCAAAATGTAAAAAAAAAATGTTAAACGTAGTTCATTTCCTTGCATTTTAAATTTGTAGAGCACGAAAAAGACATTTTTGTTTTGTTTATAATGATCGTGGACTTTACCCAACACATTTTGAAACTTAAGAGCGAATCCACGAGCAAAGCATACCCATCTCGCATCGACCTTATCAATCTGCCTGAAATTTTCAGGGGTTGTTTGTACATATAAAACTAGGGTCTAGCTCATTTCCCCGAATGACATTTCCCCGAATGCCATTTCCCCGAAAATCATTTCCCCTAATTGACCACATCCCCGAATATCACTTCCCCTAATCAGCCACATTCCCGAATGCCATTTCCCCGAATATTATTTCCCCTAATCGGTTATATCCCCGAATGCCATTTCCCCTAATCGGCCAGTTCCCCGAATGCCATTTCCCCGAAGTGACACTTACGCCAATTGCCGTTTATTTAAATTTAAATTTTCCCGAATTTTCATATCCCCTAATCATCATTTTCGCTAAAGCCTTTTTCCATGAAAAACAGATATTTTCTTTCTCAATTTTACCGAACAAACAGCTTTTTCGGGTATGCTGTTGATTAAATGTTGTAAATTGGTTAGTAAAGCCCATTATCAATGTTTATGAACAACGGTAAGAAACATGATTAAAAACCATTTCTGATAACGTTTTTTCATTTTTATGCAAAAAAAAAGTTATTGACAAGACAACATTTTTTCTATGGATCCACTATGGTCCCCTTGGAACGAGCTGTCAAGTAGAAGCTTTTCTGCCAAGAAGGGCCGTGAAGTGAATTTTTTAAAATTGAATTAAAAATCCATTTTAAATCCTTTGCGGTCGTTCAATGGGTCATTGTACTTAGAAAAATAAGCCATATCGTTGTAAACAATAATATCACAAATTTAAGCTTAATTTTGGGACCCAATTATAGTGCAGACTCGATTATCTGAAGCCTCGATTATCCGAAGTTTCGATTATCCGAAGTTTGATTATCCGAAGGTTTGTATGGGACTTCGAATAATCGAATCAAGAACAATTTTTTTTTCGTTTTTTTTTTCTTTTTCTTGTTTTAAACATCAAATTTGAGTACTGCAACCCCATTTTAGTAAAATTTTAATAGTTGAATATGCAATCATTAAATAATAAAATGCATTTTTTCAATATTTCAACACCGCCATATTGGCCTTGGATTTAAAAGTTCTAAATCACTTTAACGTAGTAGGGGACGTAGGGGACATACGCTCGACAATAAAAAAATAGGCATCATAAAAAAAAATCGTGATTCAATTATCCGAAGTGAAATTTTTCCGAAGCCTTCGGATAATCAAGTCTGGACTGTACTCGTTTTTTTTTGTCCAATTAACATTTGTATTCAACCGCATAATTAGATGTTGTTTTTGAGAAATTTGCAAGGAAATTTGTCTTTTTTCGAATTTTGTTCAAGAACACAAAAATCGAACAAATAGGTACATAAGGCTGGTACAAATTTTATTTAAAGTTTTTGTTGATTATACTTTTCCCCAAATCCCAAACCAGCAATGTGAATAAAATGATGAGTGTGTACGGGGTTCTGTACTACGAAAATCGCACGGTATGTTTTTTGAATCATAAAAAATAACAAAACTTCTATTGCATTATTATTATCATGTCTATAAGAAAAAAGTATTTGTTTTGAGAATATATGTATAAAAAAAAGTCTGTAACAATATTCATTGTATTGGAATTTGTTTTGAATCCCCCCTAAAATGCTACGTCTGTTCTGAATGAAGCCAAAAAGAAAGTTGATCATTCAAGGCCATTACGAACCTTTAAATATGTAGTTTGATGTGATAAAAATTGTCATATTTTTTTTTCTTTTAAAATGCCATTTCCCCGAACGCGGTCAAGCGGAAATACCCGGTGCCCAGGAGCGCGCGCTCCGGGGCACCGGGCATTTCCGCTTGACCGCGTTCGGGGAAATGGCATTCAGGGAAATGACTATTCAGGGATATGACTAATCGGGTAAGTGGCATTCGGGATTGTGGCCCATTCGGGAAAATGGCATTCGGGGATGTGGACGATTAGGGGAAATGGGAAATTCGGGTAAATGGAATTCGGGGAAATGACTATCAGGGGAAGTGTCTTTTCGGGGAAGTGGCATTCGGGGAAATGTCCCTTCGGTAATATGGGTTTCGGGGAAATGTCATAGATTCATAAAACTAGCATCTGGTCAAAATATGAGCTCTCTAGGTCAACGAGAAGTGGGGCAAATCGGGACACAATGTTTAAGGGTTCAGAAACGTCAAAAATCTTAAAGCGGCTATAACTTGGGCAAAATTCAATTTAATTTCAAAATATAAAATGCATCTGAAAGGGCTAAAAAAATGCAACAAAATGCAGGGAGATGTTTTCCAATTGGTTAAATTAAAAAAATCTTCGATTCACATTTATTGAAAATCAAGTTCGTTTCCAAGGATACTAGACATTTTTTTAGGGGTTAAAATGGATGAAAATAAACATTTTTATGCATGTTTCTAATGTGAAATTGTCTCAGGAACACGAATATGATAAAATTACTACTAGAAAAAGGGATCTAAGGGGTCCCCCGAGCAAAAATGTTCAGCCAAAAATGTCACTAAAAGTAAAAGTGTCTATTTGATATGTTAAACTGCCTTACCCAAAGCGTTCTGAGTTTCAGATGGTATTCCCAGATGTCCCCTACAAGCTGCAGGTCGAACCGAGTTGATATCTGGATGGAACACTTTTTTATTTCAGTTTGAAAATTATGCTATTTTTTTACTAAAATGCCAATAACTACCATTGGATTCAACCAATTGGGATGCTTCTCCCTGCATTTTGTTGCATTTTTTAAGCCCTTTCAGATGCATTTTAAATTTTGAAATTCAATTGAATTTTGCCTAAGTTATAGCCTTTTAAAGATTTTTGACGTTTTTGAAACTTAAAACTTTGTGTCCCGATTTGCCCCACTTACCATTGACCTAGAGAGCTCATATTTTGGCCAGATGCTAGTTTTATATGTACAAATAATCCCTTGAAAATTTCAGGCAGATTGGTAAGGTCCAAACGACGTCCCATACAAAGGGGTATGCCCTGTTCGTGGACTCGCTCTTAAATACATTGAGTTTGATCAATACGCATCAAAGATATTTTATATTTTTAATGGTGAACATGTAGGGCTAACTATTATGAAATATTCACGATCAATTTTTTATCTTTTGAATCAAAATATCTTTGCAGCCGTAAATAAAAAGTTTGTTGCTTTCTACTATTTTTTTTTAAATAGTGCGCTTCACAACTTTTTCGAAGTAAAAAAAAGCCCGAAATACAGCCCTTTTTAGATAAACTGAAGTCAGAATTATACGAAAACATGTTTATCCGAAGGTTCTAATAGCACCATCGTACAATAGTGTGACAATAAAAAATCGACATCAGGGATACCCTCTGACTCGATTTCTTAGGTAAAAGTATCTGCGTCAATTTTGAGCAAAATCGGTTAAGGTTAAGAGGTCGCTTTTTATCGTTGAAGTTTATATGGGGAAAATCGCAAAAACGTATGAGGAAAAACAACGTTTCTGTATTATTCAGCCAAGTGGCGCGTGTTTCGCCCAAAATAATGAGTACAGACCTTCAAAGTTTGGCATATTTTCGAAAAATCGGTCCCAGCAAAATCAAATGGCGTTGGGCGTCGCGAGGTGCATATCTTTTTTGCCGGGGCCGATTTTTCGAAAAAATGCCAAACTTTGAAGGTCTGTACCGAGCTCCAGGATGCTCCAAACTTCAATGTTATATATACCAAAAGATGCGCAAGGATCTGGCCTACACGCCAGTGATGTTTTTGGTAAACGCATTGGTGGCCAAAATGCCTCAAAAAGTGACATTTTTGAAAAAATCTTTTTTTACGGGTTAAATCCCATTTAAAATTGAAGGGCGGAGCGCCAGCTCCTGTTACGTCCAATCAAGCTCATATTTGGGATTTAGGCTCAGTATGCCCACCGGAACAAACCCCTGAATGCCCGCCAAAAAGTCATTTTTGTTACATCCTAATACTCAGTCGTCATGACCTAGTGGTTAGCATATGTGTTCATAACTTTCTCATTGGGAGCAGATGGGAATCGAACCCAGAACCATTCGCTTAAAAAGCGAACACCGTAATCAGTCAGCCATGGCCGGTCCCTAAGCATTTCAAATTGCATAATCTGTAAAATATTGCCAATAACCTAGTGAATAGTTCAGAGATTAAAAAAAACCTTTTGTACGATTAAACTTTAGAATTTAAAGACTTCATCGATTGAATCAGAATGTAGAAAAGAGTTCACAGAATGTTTCCTCCAAATCAAATATCAGCGTTAGTTCAATTCTAGCAGAAATAAATGCAACATTAAAATTGACAGTAAATTTTTCCAACATCAGAGATTTAAGTTTGGATGCCATTCAATTACACGAATGTTTAGGTTCGATTAGAAAACTTAACATAGAGACCGCCAAGAAAAAAAAGGAATCGACGTAACACCTTATAATGTGGCCCTCTTAAACCTTGCGGTTTCGTCAACGAATCCACAGGCGTGTATCGTTCTTTTTGCGACAAGACTCCGCCTCACGGGTTTCCTAAGTGTGAAGGTATGGCACGGGGAGAGGGCACCGAAAACCTATATTTACACTTAGAATTTTTGGCGTCCGCCTCGGGATTCGAACCGGCGACCTCTGGATTGTGAGTCCAGTGCGCGGTCCGATTGATCCACATAGGCAGACCGGCAAGGTTTTCAAGGGCATCTTCTCGTTTTCAGTTTTGCCTTCCTCACTGAGGTAAGGCTATAATCCTGCTCTGAAAAACAACTTCTGAATAAAAGCTCGAAGACCCACCTTCATGTATACATATCGACTCAGAATTGAAAACTGAACAAATGTCTGTGTGTGTGTATGTTTGTGTGTATGTGTGTGTGTATGTGTGTGTATGTATGTGACCAAAATTCTCACTGAGTTTTCTCAGCACTGACTGAACCGATTTTGATCAAACCAGTTGCATTCGACTTGGTTTAGGGTCCCATACATCGTTATTGAATTGTTTGAAGTTTTGATAAGTAGTTCAAAAGTTATGTATAAAAATGTGTTTTCACATATTTCCGGATCTCACTTTTATGCATTTAAACGATGTCCGGATCCATCTTCCAACCCATCGTTGGTTAGGTAATTAAAAGACCTTTCCAACGAGCCCAAAACATTCCAGATCTGGCAACCCTGCCTCGAGTTATGACCACTTAAGTGATATTTATGTACTTTTTTGTAGCCGGATCTCACTTAAATGTATGTAAACTATGTCCGGATCCATCATCCGACCCATCGTTGGTTAGGTAATTGAAAGACCTTTCCAACGAGCCCAAAACATTCCAGATCTGGCAGCCTTGCCTCGAGTTATGACCATTTAAGTGCTATTTATGTACTTTTTTGAAGCTGGATCTCACTTAAATGTATGTAAACTATGTCCGGATCCATCATCCGACCCATCGTTGGTTAGGTAATTGAAAGACCTTTCCAACGAGTCCAAAACATTCCAGATCTGGCAACCCTGCCTCGAGTTATGACCACTTAAGTGCTATTTATGTACTTTTTTGAAGCTGGATCTCGCTTAAATGTATGTAAACGATGTCCGGATCCATCATCCAACCCATCGTTGGTTAGGTAATCAAGAGACCTTTCCAACAAGTCCACAATATTGAAGATCTGGCAACCCTGCCTCGAATTATGACCACTTAAGAGATATTTATGTACTTTTTTGAAGCTGGATCTCGCTTAAATGTATGTAAACGATGTCCAGATCCATCATCCAACCCATCGTTGGTTAGGTAATCAAGAGACCTTTCCAACGAGTCCATAACATTGAAGATGTGGCAACCCTGTTCCGAATTATGACCACTTAGGTTATATCTGTGTACTTATTTTTCTTGATCTAAAAAAAATAGCTGAAATTTGTGTCCAATGCTACCCATTGTTGATAAAAAGTGAGGAAGGCATCAACCACATAGGTGGATTTAGTTAGTTTTTCTTTATCAAATGATTTGTAAAAGTCCAATGTGAAATAACTTAAAAAATCACACGATTCTTAAAAAAACCTTTTCATCCAAATTTTGAAAAAGAGCGAAAGAGCCGTTCAAAAGAATCAGTAAAGTCAGTTTAATCATGATTTTAAATAAAGTAACATAAATAAAATCTCTGCCATCAGCAGTCCCTGTTTATATAGCCCTGTCAATCTGTCAAACAAAAGACTACATGAACCTAGTGACGAAAAAAAAGCAACATGCACAAAGCGCCATGTACATTCGGCGAAGAAAAACGAATCATGACAAACCGCTCCCCTCAATGACAGCAGGGTGATATAGACGTTGGTGATTTCAAAAGAAGTTATGTTTGTTTTTCTCAAATAAAATTACGGAACTGATGTTTTAATGAATTTGGATGATCAAGTATCAATAAAAGCAACGTTTTCCATCGTTTGTTACCATTAGAACATCTTATTTTGCTTTTATATCAAAATGGGAATTGAAAATGGATGCTCAACATTCTAATGCGTTTTTCTCAAAACGCATGGTTTGTACATGATGCTTTTTGAAATGTTGGCGTCGATATTTCCGTTCATAACTAGCGTACGGTAAAGCTATAGCATTTTTCGCAAAGCTTTTCATTCAACACCACGATGAATCGAACGATGCAAAGCATGTTGGCACGCACACCAACGAAAACGAAAAGCTCTCCGCCATGATGATTCGAACGAACGTACGAACGGAGAACAAAGAAGGGAAGAGCAAAAAGCACGAAGCATAATTATCAACACGCGCGCGGCGGCCACGAAAGAACCCAGCATACACAAAACAACCCTGAAACAGAATTATGATGGTTTCTGAGGGGGTAATGCTCTATCGATCGGTGGTAGGTACTTTTTTATGTGCTGAAATGTTTTTTTTTTAAATTCTTTTGTTTTGAATCTTTTGTTTGATTGTGGTTACTTGATATATCTGATAATATTAAAAAAAATAGAATAGAAAATTTGGCTTTTCAAATTGAATTCAACAGTTTAATTTTGTAAACATCAGCATTTATTATTGTTTATATTTTGATTTTCTCAAACTCCACCAGAAACCATCGGCGCGCATGCGTTTGTTGAGGTGTCTGTATGAATAATTTGCACAAATAAAACCCTGCTTGTATACAAATGTGTACGGTTTCATTCACACATCCAGCGGCAGTGCGCATGTGTTGGTGAGATCGCTTGTTGTACAAGCCAGCAGCAGAATCTTTTTATATCAGAATTGTAAACATCGAGTCATTCATTTTCATACCGAAGTTTGTGCTATTCAAAGATGGCCGTGTAATGTTTGTGCTCCGCAAGTGATAGCGTGGTTAAGGGCAGAATAAAAAGTGAAATTTTAGCTCGTTGAGCATTGCTTAGTTGTTAAAAACCAAGTACAAGTGTTAATTTGTAGTGTTATAAACTAATGAGAGTGTTTTTGAAAACAATTGTTGCTGAAAAGTGTTGAAATTGAACAAATGGAATAATATTTCTTCAAACAGATTGTTGTGAAATTAAAAAAAAAACTTAAAAAAGAGAACAAAACGTTGAGTAGTGAACAAAGTGATCAAAATTGTCTCGAAAATCCTTTTTCGTCGAACGGAAGTCGCAAGCAAACGTGAACTTTGGGGAGCCATATTTGAAAATATTAAAAACAAAGGAAATCATCTGTTTTCCCTTGGTCGCGGACAAGTTCGAACGTGAAGCTCGGGAGGATGATATAATCGTGCTGATTTTTTCATCATCGTCGTCGTCGTAGTCCAACTCAAATAGTCTGCGCTTTGTGGCAGATTACCCATAGGGTAAGTGGCACAAAGTTACTAATGTATTCTGCAAATTACTAATATTTAATACAAATTCTCAAACGAAAATATATTTCAAGCAAAACAATGTAAAAGGCCCTAAGTCAAAAATGTAAACAAACCACATTTTCTCTGCAAACGATGCTTAATGTCTTAATCTATCGCAACATATCGAGAAAAGTATTAAAAGTTCGATTTTTGTATGAAAAAAATTATATTTCCCAAAAGGCCAATGTCAATCATACCTTGTTTGTTTTTAAAATTTGGATAGACCCTTTGCTGCTAAGGACCATTGTGGAAACTTGGTTGTTTTGTTTTGGAATCGTGTTAGTCCCAGGGACAAACACGATGTTGTTTGCAAACAAAAACCAAACCAACATTGGCCTTTTGCTTCAAAACTGCAATTTTAGCTGAAAATTTGAAAAATCGGGCATTTCTGATCAATTCCTTCCCCTTAAGACTTGAGTCATCAAGATTCTGTTGATGTTGATAATGCCTTTTCACCCTTGCAATCAATCAATAAATAAATAGTTCTGGTTTTGGTTCAATTTATTTTAAGTATGGAAAGGGAGTTTTCGACATTTAAAAAACAGCACGTTGAACAGCACAGCCTGCGTGGCGTTGTCGTAGATGACGAAGATGAACGGATGGTTGCAGTGAAACATGGCCGGATCCGTGGGCGTGACGATCGGAAGCTGGACGCGACCGTCGCGGACGCCGCCGTCGCGCCCTCCTCGTTGACGACGATCTTGGACTTTTGCAGCACCTCGTCGAAGCCGATCTGGGCTTTCTTCGAGAAGTCGGAGAAGTTGGCCGAGTTTTCGAACAGCTTTCCCATGCTTAGTTGGCCCAGTACGGTCTTCATGTCGACGGTCTTTTCAATAGTGTACTTGAGTTTGTCCAGTGCGTTGGTTTCGGTAGGGGGGTGGGGGTGGGGGGGGGCACGAACATCATTTCGCGGGACGCTTCGTCCTGGCCGGTGTAGAGCAGCTTCGGTATGTGGCAGCCGAGCTTCTCGTTGGCGGCATGGTTGAAGGTTCCCTCGACGTGCATGATATCGACAAAATCCTGGCGTTCGTTCGAAATGTAAAAAATCTCCTTTTTGGTCTCCTCGGGCTTGAACATGCTCTGCCACGCACTCTTGAAGTAGGCACCATTGGCGATCGGATCCTTCTCAAAGTCTATCATTTCAATCTCTTCGAAGAACTTGTCCTCCATGCACTCCTCGACTGGAATCTGCTTCCCGAAGAACAGTTTATCAACGGACACAAACTGAATCTCTTCCGCCTTGTTCTGCCCGAACCGCATCGCCAGAGCCTTCTTCCCCACATTGTAAGCCTGCCACACCACCGGTTTGTCCTCGGTCCAGTGCAGTTCCAGGTCCTTCCTCAGTGTCTGCTCGGCGTGAGACTTGGTGCCAGCTTGAAATTTGACACTACGCTGCCGATTCCTTGAAATGTTCAAATCCTCAAGGATGTTGTGGCTCTGGCCCTTGTAGTAATCATCAGCAGCTTATCCAACGACAGGTAAACTTACGGTACTGAAAATCCGCGTAGTTGGATGCATGCTGAAAGTCAATATAAACTCAATAATTTTAACCTTATCAAGTAAAATTTTATTTACTTACCTTTGCGGATGAATGAAAAGCTTAATTAAAACCTAATCAATCCTTAAAGTATCGCTAAACGAAGCACAAACATTGTTTTTAACCAAAAGGCCAAAAAGGAAAGCGAAATCTGTTTTGGTTTGGCCTTCGAGCCCAAAAACAAAAAAAAACAACAAAAACAAACTGTGATCGTGTTTGGCCTGAGGCCCAAGTGGAAAATGGAACTGCCAATGTTTACAAAGGTGCTAAAACGCAAAGGGCTGAATACGATCCCACACGGTTAAAACTATTGCTCAAGGCTTATGTTCTTTTTTCATTAATTTTATCGGAATAATTAAAAAGTTTCAACAATGTAAGTTTAAGGATACATAACTATACTATTTTTACACATAGTGTGTAATAAATTTTTGCAGTATGTTTAATTGGTTTGAAATAGGAATTAAAAAACTTATCGAAAATTTCGTTCTTGTTTTTCTCAATGTTTTGAAAAATGACAATGGCCGTTTTACATTGTTTTGCTTGATTTCCATCTGCTCTGTGTTTTGCTGTTGTGTGTGGTACAAAAACATGCGTTGTTTGTGTTTGGGTCGCCCTCGTCGTAAACATACCAACACTGCTTCGACTTGTTATTTTGTACCAGTGTGTGTGTGTTTGTGAACAGAGCACTGGCTCAGGCGATCAAAACATACCCCGAACCCTCCCTACCTTTTTCCGCCACCCTTGTGCGCGGACCCTTCTTTTGGCTCTTCTGACACACTAACCAACAAGCAACCCCTCGCGCACTTTGGCGTCCCCTCGTCGTCGTCGCCGTCGTGCTAGTTGGTGGGGGGAGCTGGGATGGGTGACGCTGGCGAGGGTTGGTTTAGCGAGGGGATGTTTTGGTTCTTTATTTATTGATTGCAGGCTCTGCTCTCCCATACAAAACTTTGTGATATTGATCATTGTTGCGCAACAGAGATGGCGGTAGTGTTTTGGAGTGTAGGAATTTGGAAAGTATTATGAGCTTTCTTGTGTACATTTTGCAGAATGTCCAATCTGCAAATAATGAAAAAAAGCTCTGACGACATTGTAAAAAAAGTAGAAAATTCACACCCATGAAATCTGCAAATTCGGAACAAACTCTCTTCAATGTTGCATATATTAAAAAATGACTTCAAACCAAGCATTTAACGTTGAAATAAATAAAGAGAATTAACAATTTACAGTCCAGACTCGATTATCCGAAGCCTCAATTAACATCAATAGTTCTATTGTTTTCTTAGGCACCAAAGAATTTTTTTAGATTAGCAATGCATATTCAAAAATCAATATCTTTGAAGTGGAATTTCTGATCGATGCGCCCTTAAGGTTAAGCCGTTGATCATTTTCGAAGAAAATTGATCATCACTGTAAAATATTCTGTATTAAATTCAATTTAACGAATTTCTTCACCAAAAGGAATCAGCATGTGCCGGTTGTTGCCTTCTTGAAGCCACTGAAAGAATTTTTGGTCTAAATCAAATGCGTTTGAAAATTTATATAATTTTGTGGTACAATCATTGACGTCCTAGTTGACAATCATTGATTAATCACGATTTCCATAACTTTGGAAGGAATGGGATAATCGTTACCAAAAGGAATCAGCATGTGTAGGGCACTATTCTAAACAACTTGTAGAAGGAATTTTGTCAAAGTGTTGAAAGCTACGCAAAATTTATATCTTTGAACGAAAAATCATGGCAATGATGGAAGTCTTTACGCTAAGCGACACGTATACTCTCAAGCTCGAAGAAAAGGAAGAATTTATATAGAAACTCCCCCTATTTCTCGAGCTTGGGAGTTTCGGTGTTAATGTTTTATTTGCTTGACATTAACGTCTCAAAAATTGATTAAAAAATTAAAAAAAACAATAAAATCGAATTTTTATTTGTGATTTTTTGCCGCTGAAAATATTTTTCAACGTTTATGTCCCCATTCGAAAAATGCCGGAACTATCGAGAGGGCACACCATGGTTTTTCAAAAACAACTTCATCTTTTGAATAGAAGCCTAATCAATTTAAAACAAATGAAAAAGCATTTTCCTGTTCTGATCATCATATTTACACGATGTATTTTTTCGAGAACATTAAGATATAAAATTTGGCAGGTTTGATCTTTGGCACCATGAAAGAAGTCTTAAGCATATTTTTTGAAGATTTTTTTTTTTCAGAATAGTCGACAGAAATCAATGGATTCGTGTACATATTCTTCAAATTTCTTTGACCAATATTTGAGTACCAATAAAAATATCCCAATCAAATTAAACAGATTTCCAGCGTTCTTCGAAATAATCCCAGAATCCAAGCTGAAAACCCCAATACGACAGAATGAAAATCCTTTCTTAGTGCAATTGGTCATGAAAATACTATTATCTAAAAACTACTTATTATCCTAAAGATTCCCACAATTATTTTCGTCTGCCATATAACACCATCACATTTTAAAAAAATTCCGAAACAATCAGACAGTTTCCAGGACCATTTCTTAAAAAAAAGTATCAATTTTGATTCAAGCAGACTTTCAGACTTTCTCCAAAACTTCTCGATACAATTGCCATGATGAAATCCGTCTAGTCAGATAATTGTTATGACGATAATCAGGGTTGTTTAAAATATAAAAATATCAGCTCTCAGCAACTATACAACTATCCCGCCTGAATATTCAGGCCCTAAATATAACTGCTCTTCTCTTCTTATTGAAACTCTCAGCGTCGAACATAGCCGAACACGTTTTCGTGTTTTCACACTCGCGATTGGCATTTTCCTTTTCTCTCTCATTCCCGCTTCCACGATCTTCCTACGGCAACAGCGTTTAACCACAAAAGCCGCCACCAAACCTATTTTTCAAAGGCAGTTTAACGGGACGTCATGCTTGGCTGGTTCCTAATCGCCATCTTGCGTTCTTTCATTGCAATTTTCGGAAAGATTGAGAGACTCAGTGGTGAGAGCGCAGAGACATTCATTTAAATAATTTTATTACAATCATAATACAACTCAGTAGTAACTTGTTTGGAGATAACAATACTAAGAAAAAAAATCACTACATTTGGAGTTTTTTTTTAAAAGGTCCAATAAACCAAATTTCCAGTTTTTGCTTTTCGGGTGTTTTTGAAACCGCCTTGAGTCAGGGGTATTAAAAAACACCCAAAAAGCAAAAACTGAAAATTTGGTTTATTGGAACTAGAGGGTGACGAGCGGAAATTCCCAGGAAAAAAAAACCCGAGAAATTAGCCATTTTGAGCCTCTTGATTCCCGGGAAATATGGTCGAGACTCCCGGGAATTTTTATGTTTATAAATAATGAGGCAAAAAAATAAAAATCATATCATTGACAAAAGAAAAGTTGAATTCCATACACAGAAAACAAACGTAATTCCATTTTAAAGTTCGATGATTTCTGATTCTTTAATTTACAAATTCAGAAAGTGTAAAATCAAACTTGTTTAACACTGGAACGCCTAACGCATGTCCAACTTACACGGACGCCCAAGCCTCCCAAAGAAGGTGGAACGGTAAGTTCAACTCGCTGGTTCTCGGGCATTACTCAACCAATCAAGATGATTCTTCTTTCCAGTGATTTGTTAGGATGTCTAAATGATTCTAGAACTTTGCAGAACTCAATTTGAACAAATCTGTAATTTTTGCGACCGAAAACTTCGTTCCACCTTTTTAAAAAAGACTGCCTCCGCGGAATTTTCGGAGAATTTTTTTTACACCCGGAAAAAAAAGTTGGAACGATGTTTTTGATCGCAAAAATTACAGATTTGATCAAATTAAGTTCTGCAAAGTTCTAGAATCATCTAGACATCCTAACAAATCACTGGAAAGAAGAATCATCTTGATTGGTTGAGTAATGCCCGAGAACCATTGAGTTGAAGTTACCGTCCTTGGGCGTTGGAATGTTAAAAATTCCAACGTTTGTAATTTATGCCACAACCACTAAGTTGGTGAGCCCAAATTTTTCCTTCATAAAAAACTAGCAGTCACAGCCCAGAAATTAAAAACCAAGGTAGTTAACCTTCGGGAAGTCGCGTGTTTTCGCCTTTCTTACAGGTGCCCTTACAAACTATGTACAAAGTACACGTACGCGACTGCCGGTGGGTTAAAATAAATAGACTTCTTTCCTGCAAGGTTATTTCAAAATTTGAAGGCGTGCAATTTTTATTTTCTAAAAGGCACCAAAAATCAATTATTATTTAAGTAAAACTTTTTTTTTAATGTTTAAGAAAGCCTACTGTAAATAATCAGATCAGTTTATCTTGTAACTGTAATAGTAGTTTATTGCATGCAACAAGTTTCAAAAAGTGGATTTTTTCAGCACGAGTCGTACATTTCTCCAACGAGGTTCATCGAGTTGGATAAATACGACGAGTGCTGAAAAAATCAAGTTTTGCAACGAGTTCCATACAACATTTTGCAATTTCGAAAAACACCCATTGAGTGAAATTTTAAATCAAATTTTCATTAATATTGCCAATAAACCGTTTAGATAAAAAAAATGATGACAAGTGTTACTTTTCGAAACAAGTGTTGAAAAATTCAACTTTTCAGCACCCATTCAGTGCTGAAAAGTAGAACTTTTCAGCATTTATTTTGAAAAGTTTTGCTATTCGATTCTGTTATTTTTGGTACAGAAAAATAGGCTATTTCGTCGTTCAAGAATGACAGGAAAAGTAAGTAGTTTCACGACGGAATTGCAAAAATATTATTTTGCTGCTAATTAACAGTTGAGAACGAAAAAACAACCTTCAAATGTTGCTAAGGATTCTTATAGCAAAAATCTCGATCTTGCAAATTGATATTTAAACTATTGTTAAAAAAATCTAATTAAAATGTTGATAACGACACACTAAAAAAATTTAAACTCAGGAAAAATTATTGAACTTTTACCAGCAGATTAAGAAAGCTTTATCAACAAGTAGACCGTATTCCACAAGGTACCTTATTGAAATTTTGAAATTCAACTTACATTGTGCTGAATAACTATGATTTAATGATGACAGTTGTTATTTGTCAATGTTTGTAAGTTCTTTTAGATTATGTCAAAAAATCAATGATTTTGCAAAAAAAATACTCCCGGATCCAATGTAATTCAACTCTCGATTCCCGAGAAATGCAAAATCTCGAGAATCGTCACCCTCTAATTGGACCTTTTTTTTAGTGTTACTTTTCGAAACAAGTGTTGAAAAATTCAACTTTTCAGCACCCATTCAGTGCTGAAAAGTAGAACTTTTCAGCATTTATTTTGAAAAGTTTTGCTATTCGATTCTGTTATTTTTGGTACAGAAAAATAGGCTATTTCGTCGTTCAAGAATGACAGGAAAAGTAAGTAGTTTCACGACGGAATTGCAAAAATATTATTTTGCTGCTAATTAACAGTTGAGAACGAAAAAAACAACCTTCAAATGTTGCTAAGGATTCTTATAGCAAAAATCTCGATCTTGCAAATTGATATTTAAACTATTGTTAAAAAAAATCTAATTAAAATGTTGATAACGACACACTAAAATAATTTAAACTCAGGAAAAATTATTGAACTTTTACCAGCAGATTAAGAAAGCTTTATCAACAAGTAGACCGTATTCCACAAGGTACCTTATTGAAATTTTGAAATTTAACTTACATTGTGCTGAATAACTATGATTTAATGATGACAGTTGTTATTTGTCAATGTTTGTAAGTTCTTTTAGATTATGTCAAAAAATCAATGATTTTGCAAAAAAAATACTCCCGGGTCCAATGTAATTCAACTCTCGATTCCCGAGAAATGCAAAATCTCGAGAATCGTCACCCTCTAATTGGACCTTTTTTTTTTTAAAAAAAAAACTCCATAAATCTTCAGTTTTGGTCTTGAAATCGGACAGTTATTTGCTGAGATAAAAAGCAATGCAAAAAAAAATGAAATTCAGAAAAGCTATGTTTTCTAGGTAAATGTTGCTAATTATCATTCATTTTTTCAACAAACGATATTGCGACAAAGGGAAAAAAATGTGAAATTTTACAATACATATGCTTGTATGTATGAGAACCCCCGACTTGGCAGGACTTGGCCAGACCATATTAAAAATTGTAAAATTTTACAATATCTCGATTAAAAAAATCGATGCGATTCAGATTTATGTTATCCAGAAACATTATCTGAATGTTAAATTTCCAACAATGCAAAAGTCACGCTAAGATTCACGCCCCACAAACCGATTAGAAGCGCAGGCGCATGTTTTGATTGTACTCAAAACATTGCATTTTGCAAGGAGGGTAGTCGTGTGGGTGTGGGTGGAAGGACGCCAAGACGTTTCGAGCGGGGAAAGACTTCCCCCCTTCCGGAAAGCGACGATTATTTTGTGATTCACATCAGACGTTTCGCGTCCCCGATGGAAACACTTTGGACACGTCGCAAGTCTCGCGATTTGCGCTGATGGTGGCGCCAATCCAATTGATACGTTCAAAGTGTGTTTTAATTAAACTGTTGATAAGACACCAACCGAGAAGCGTCGTTTTTTTTATATTGTTATATTGAATGGTTTGAGACGTTCAAAGTTGAACGATGTGTGAGTTTGCAATATCAGTTTCCCTCTGTTGTGTTCCAGTTTTTATTTTTGCAACACGTCAGACCTGTTTTAAGGCTTGTCAATGTAGAGGTTTCTGCTCTCAAAATGTGTTTCGTTTGTGAGAGTTCCATTTTCGAACCATTTCCGACACATGTTTTCTCGATTATTTCTCGATTTCAGTCCGCGAATGGTTCGATTCTTCTTGGAGGGTCAAATTATTCTTTCTTATTCTTGTGAATAATTGGGGTAAAATATAACCAAAGGGGGAAGATGAAAATCTAGGTTGGTAGGGCAAACAGGTTCGGAAATCTACAAGTAGAGGAATTTCACCCCTCGCTATTTATCCAATAGGAGTTTTTCCTTCAATGTTATGTTCTATTTTGGAGTTAGGGGAGCGCGTTACTGAACACTGACGTAACCTGGAGGAAGGTAGCAAGTTGAATAAGGGAATTTTAATGGGAAGGGTGATATTATTTTTTTCTTTAAAATAGGTAGAGATGTCAAGCACGATGGGAAGGAAGGACGTTGAACTCTGCTGAACTGGTTAATTGTTATCATTGAATAGCTGAACTCACGGTCTTTTTCAATTCAATTGTGAAGACCACGTGTTTTTTTTTGTTTTATGAAGGGTTACTTTAAATTATTGAAGCAGTAGTGTTATATAACACACATATTTTTTTGAATGGTAAGCTGAATTGAAACTTATTTAGTTATTTTATTCAAAATTTAATAAAAATCCAATATTTCAAAATTTTTAAGAAATTAAGTAATATTGACCAAAAATTTCTTAAGTTTGAAGTCATTTTACTGTAAACTGGTATCTCTACCAAATTTGAAAAAAAAATCAAGCTATTTCATTATTTGAGCAAACTATCAACGATTAAAAATTAAAATCTGATGGTACCACAATATCTAAAGCCTCAATTATCTAATTTAAAAAAAATCTTTGTAGCCTTTATGATGAACACGGGACCCAGCATTTTAGTTGATTTATCGTGGCACCTGATTTTGCGCCTACAATCGTGAAGTGCTTATTTTTGAATATTTTAACCCACGGCGTGTTTTCTAGAACAAACTTTTCAGGAAAAAATAGTCATCGCTACTTTCAAATGTGTCTTATAGGAAATTTTCTCAGCTTTCCAATGCTTCTAAGAGCGAAATGTTTCATCGGGAAGTTTCTGAGATATCTCTATTTTAAGTTTTTTGATTTTAAATTTCATATTATTTATTAGAAACTTTATACTAACTGTTCAGAATACTTATCAAATTATGTGTTTCATTTGTCATTTACTCATCAAAATGTGCAAAATAAGACAAGAAACAACTTTGTAGAAGGTCGCAAACCGCTAAACATTTTGAAAATTATGTTTTGTCTGAGTTTTTGAATATATGGGATTTATTCAGAAATTTAAATCATAAAACAGTGTAAAAATATATTTTTTACCAAGAATTATTAGATTATTACATATTTTTGGTGTACAAATATCACGTGTCTGCTCTAATTTAGCTTGTTCAACCGAAACTTTGGCAGGTTTGTGATTGTGAATGGTATTATTGAATTTTAATGAATAAATTTGATATTTTCTTTAACAAACATTAACCAGGAACATAAATACAAATATGATTTAAAATCGAAAATGTACTACATATAACTGTTGCAAGCTTCAAAAGTCATATTTTCATGAGTTTAAAATAAATATAAAATTTTATATAATGTTTACTTTTGAAAATGCACTTAAAAAGTAGCAATAAAACTCGAGTCTTCCAATTCAGAATGCTGAAAACACCGTCACAAACTTTTTTTTTGTTCGAACAATATTATTTATCATTTCAACAAAAAAAATTCAAACAGAAACTTCCTTTCCAAACTATTTGAACAAAAATCAGGAAATAAAACATTTTTTAAAAAGATGAGATTGAAGATGAGAGTCTTATAATCTTCTAAAATATTGCTAATTCCTTGATTATTTAATACAAAAAAACTAAAACAATTATTTTATACAGATGGAAAGTATTTCTCCTAAAGCTTGCAACAGTAGTTTGCAGTTCAATTTCGAGTATTAAACATTAACATGTTTTGTATCCATGCAACTGGTTAATGTTTGATTGAGGAAATATGATATTAATTCATAAAAATCTTGAAAAACCTCATCAATCTCAAACCTGAAAAAAATCGGTTGTATCAGCTAATTCCAAGCTGGATCAGAGCAGACCGGTGTTATTTGTACACAACAATTATGTAATAATCTAGTTGTTCTTGTAAAAATAATATTTTAATGCGGTTTAATGATTTTAATTTCTGAATAAATCCCACATATTCATAACATCGGTAAAAACTTCATTTTCAAAATGTTTAGCGGTTTGCAGCCTTCTACAAAGTAGTTTCTTGTCTTATTTTGCACATTTTTATGAGTAAATGACACATGAAACACATCATTTGACAAGTTTCCTGGACTGTTATTTAAAAGATACCAATAAATGATTAAGGATTTTAAAACAAAAAACTTAAAATATAGATATCTCAGAAATTTCCCGATGAAATATTTCGCTCTTAGAAGCATTGGAAAGCTGAGAAAATTTCCTATAAGACACATTTAATAGTAGCGATGACTATTTTTTCTCCTTAAGGTTGCCCAGAAAACACGCCGTGAACCAGCAATTTTAGCAAAAAAAAGAACGGACAAACATCATTTTTGTCAATTGTTGTAGGTCTGTGTAATTGAACTTCGGATATCGATCTATTTTTTATAGATTGTTTAGGACTCCTAATTAGACCAAAGATTGCAATGTTGAATTATGTTATAAAAATAACTATATCAAACAGAACCATACATTTTATCCAATCCCAGTCTGATATCAAAGATTCTCATTAATTCTCTGACACTTAAAAATATTCCACGTGCCAGAGTAATCTTGTAACGCAGGTTCCAATCTAAGCCTAAGAAGAAGCAGCAAAAAAACATACTTCCTCTGTAGTCAGACACGGTGCACGTGTCCGGGCGTTGTTTGCGGGCACCGGAATTCAAATCGTCGACGCGAATTGCAACGTGCTCATAATACGCAAACAGTCACTCTCAGCGGCTCTGGAAGATCAACATTTTCCGTAGAGTACACTACACTACGATGGCAGGTTAGTCTGTAGTATCGTGATAAAACGACACTTATAGTTGGTCATTCGAAGGTTTTAGTTGTTTTTGTGACATCAAAATTATTATAGAAGAAAACTTGATATGAATGAATTTTCCCTGAGTTTTTTTTTTCAATATTCCATAAATGATCTACTCAACGAAATGTTTAAACCGGTATAAAATTCAGGGTAACAAGCAAGAAAAAGCTTTGAACGAGCCCCCAGCTTCACAAATATGCAAATCGTTCACCCAAGGCATTTGTATTTCAGAGGCACAACACACCTATCTGGTTCGCTGTCCTTGACTATTGGTGTCTGTCTGACTGTAAAGAAGCTTAGTGACATGTTGTAGTATATGTTTAAAAACCCGTTCCAAATAGTGGTCGGTGGTCCACTATCGCAGAATAACAAAAACAACTGTTACCACTACCGTTACACACCACACGATAACACATCTCAGTCGGCAAAACAACAACAAAATTGCCACGCGCCCGGATGACGTCACTGCTGAGAACGGGGGATTCTACAGGCAATGCAAATAAAAACATGCCGAACGACGTACATTTCAAGTCGCTAGACAGCAAAACAACCCCTTTCCATATGGTACAAGCTGGGGAAGGGGGGGAGGATCGAGTTGTTTCAATTCTGACATTTGCGGGGGCTGGGTGAGTGTTGTTTGCTAAACGATTGCCAGTGGAAAACAACAACTTTTTCTCCTTCTTCTTCTTTTTGTGTTCCACCCGAGAACTTGTAGAGGTTCGATGAGGTGTGCCCCTTGTGGTAAACGATAAGCCGAGAAAGTGAATGGCAACCTTTCACCAGCGAAATCTGTTGTGGAATTTCGTGGAATTCGATTCCCGTTATACGATTTCGGGAACTGACGACGTTATGGTGGAAAACACTTTCAAGAAACTAGTTTTACGTGACAATCCTTGATTACTCTGAAGGTATTGAAAGTTTAAAGATATATCGAGGATCCTTCTGGTGCTAGCTTCTATCTTTAGGCTGGGCCAGACAATGACAAATGGCCCAGGAATAGTAGCGTGAGGTCTAGGCTAATACCCGGGACTGAGATATACTTTATTAGCATAATCCAAGTTTGAAAACGGATAGGGTGGCCACCAGATTTCGATTTTCAATTTCCCGGTTTTCTTCCGAGACTAGAAGGATATTTCTGGAATGTTTATAAATCAAATTACAATGTTTTTTAGGCTAACGTTAGTATCAACATACTTTTTGAACGCATACATTTGGTTCAAAGTTTAAATTCCTCAAGAAAGCTTTCAAATATCTTGAATACAAAGTAAAGTTTCCAATCCATACCTCTAATTTTACTAATGATTGGGATTTTGTATCATCATGCTCTACAGATTTTACAAACTCAAAATAAAATTAAAATCGTTTTTGTTCTTTAGAATAACATAAATAATTACTAGAAAGCAGGAAATGGCATTCACAGTGTATTAATTTTGTAGAAAAATTTTGCACAGCTACACTGTTATCAACATTAATGCAAATGCTCGTAATTTTTTCTTTGAAAAAAGGTTTTGTGAATTCAAGAAGAACAATTCTTCCAAAATTATCAATTTCTGTGAATATTTTTTTTTTGGCTGAAATTATGTGAGTACTTTCTTTTTAGCGAAAAAATCCTTTTGCATCATTAGTCCAAACAAAAATTTATACACTTTGGCAGCAGTGCAGTGTTCCATACAAATGAGAATACAAAGAGACGACTTTTAATTCCGCTATATATTTTTAATATCTTGACGGATACGTATTTCGTCTACTATTTGCAGACTTCATCAGTGATCTGCTCTCGACTCCATACAAATGTAAAAAAATCGGTACCTTGAAACGTTTTTGCCTTCCTCACCTTACTGAGGAAATGTTATAAAATCACTTGAAAATTAAACATCTTAATTTGATGCCCTAGACCCACCATTACGTATACATTTCGACTCAGAATCAAATTCTAAGCAAATGTCTGTGCGTGTGTAGGGATGTTGAGAAAAATTCGTAAAAAATGACCGTGCTTTTCAACAACACATAATTTTCAACATGAACTCAATTTTTGTGTTGATGTAGTAACCACCTAAAAGTGATTGCCTGTATTAATAGTGACTTTTTTGTAGTAGAATTCTAAAAATATTGTATTTTTAAAATATCTGAAAATTTTACATAAATTTCAAACGACATGATTAAAAAAAAAGCTTTACTTAATCCACCCTTAGGTGGTTGTTGCCTTCCTCACATTTAGAGGGTAATGCATACCATCAGATTGGGTAGTGAAATCTTCATAATTCAAGGCACTTGCTTATAACTTTTGATAGGGTTGTCAGAACTGCAATCTACGGAACTCGTTGGAAAGGTCTTTTGATTACCTATCCAACGACAGGTCGCATTATAAATCCGAACAACGTTTCCATCGAAATATATGAGATCCGGCTTTTAAAAAGTTCAAAAATAACACTTAAGTGCGCATAACTTTTGATAGGGTTGTCAGATCTTCAATCTTTTGAACTCGTTGGAAAGGTCTTTCAATCACCTATCCATCGACAGGTTGCATTAAAGTTCCGGACAACGTTTTCATCGAAATATGTGAGATCCGGCCTCTTAAAAGTGCATAAATAACACTTAAGTACGCATAACTTTTGATAGGGTTGTCAGATCTTAAATTTTTTGAACTCGTTGCAAAGGTTTTTTGATCACCTATCCATCGACAAATAGATCCGGACAACGTTTACATCGAAATATATGAGATCCGGCCTCTAAAAAGTGCACTTAAATGCGCATAACTTTTGATAGGGTTGTCAGATCTTCAAACTTTTTTATCTATATCCCACCACACACACAGACATTTGCTCAGAATGTGATTTTGAGTCGATAAGTATACATGAAGGTGGGTTTAGGAGGTCAAATTAAGAATTTCGTTTTTTCGAGTGATTTTGTAGCCTTTCCTCAGTAAGGTGAAGAAGGCAAAAACTTTGCAAAAAAGATTTTTTTCCAATGATTTAATAAAGTACATACTAAATCATCCAGACTTTTAAAATCATACATAAGTACTCAAAAAAAAAAAGCAATTGGCCTTAACTTAAAATAATATTTACAACATATTTTTAAACTTCATGGTATTATAATTTTTAAGTTGAAATATACGGTCCAGACTCGATTGTCCGAAGTTTCGATTATCCGAAGTTCTATAACCAGAAGGTTTGTATAGGACTTCGGTTAATCGAATCAGGTCCAAAAACAAATCATTTTTTTTTATTTACTTTCAACATCAAATTCGAGTTCCCCATTTTAGTCAAATTTGAATATGGGTCATTCCAGGTCAACTGAGTACACTTTTGGACTCGACCTTCACCGATTTGGACCAAACTTGGAGGGAACGTTTATCTATCGATAGTTAACAGACATCCCAAGTTTGGTGCTGATTGGACCATCCCTCTATTTTTGGCACCGCCCTCTTTTTTGGCGATTTTCTAAAAAACTTTTTTTCTTTTAATCATAACTTTGCAACTATTTGAGCAAAAGACTTTCTACAGATTGCATTTTATAGAAAATTGTCCAAGGAATTCGATATAAATAAAATTTTAACCCTTAAATGCCCACTAATATTATATTTTATCGTTTTAAGTATAAAAATTCAGTTTTGACCAATTGCTTATATTTTTATTTGTTTTATTTTATCACCATCGTGTTTCCCGGACAATTTTACATAATAATCAATGTAGACTTCAAACTAAAATGAACTATTGACGAGATACAGCGATTTTACTGAAAAAAGTTTGATTTTGCGCAGCACTCGGAAGTTCATGGTGTACTTTTCAACAAAAAGGAATGAATCTCGCAAAATTCGGTTTTTATATGCGAGAAGCTTATTTCGGATTTGAATTCATAGGACAGAGTGCAGTGCAAAATCAAACTTTTTTCAGTAAAATCGCTGTATCTCGCCAATAGTTCATTTTAGTTTGATGTCTATATTAATCATTATGTGAAATTGTCCGAGGAACACGATGGCGATAAAATAAAAAAAAATAAAAATATAATCAATTGGTCAAAACTGAATTTTTATACTTAAAACGTTAAAATATAATGTTAGTGGGCATTTAAGGGTTAAAATTTTATTTTTATCGAATTCCTTGGCCAATTTTCTATAAAATGCAACCTGTAGAAAGTCTTTTGCTCAAATAGTTGCAAAGTTATGATTAAAAGAAAAAAAAGTTTTTTAGAAAATCGCCAAAAAAGAGGGCGGTGCCAAAAATAGAGGGATGGTCCAATCAGCACCAAACTTGGGATTTCTGTTAACTATCGATAGATAAACGTTCCCTCCAAGTTTGGTCCAAATCGGTGAAGGTCGAGTCCAAAAGTGTACTCAGTTGACCTGGAATGACCCATATATAATTGCCTTCTAAATAAAAATTTTTTTTTTCAATTTTTCCGCACCGCCATTTTGGCCGCCATCTTGGATTCAAAAATTCTAAATCATTTTAGAGTAGTTTATGGGACATAATTAAGCTCGACAAACAAAAATTAGAAAACGACTCTTTTGTGATTCGATTATCCGAAGATTCGTTTACCCGAAGATTCGTTTAACCGTTTAACCGAAGATTCGATTATCCGAAGTGAAATTTTTCCGAGGCATTCGAATAATCGAGCCTGGACTGTGTTGGATTCGGAGGCATGATTTTTCTTTTAGAAAATTATTGTTTTTGTTACATAATATATTTTGAAGGAGCTATAATTTAAAAGAAAATAAATTCAAATTTTGACAAATTTATTCAAATAAATGTTTTGCCTTAATGGCCAAATAATAGCATACTGTTTCACTGTTTGATAAATGTTAAATTCCCGAATTGCAAGGTAGATCCGAACATAAATTTAATCAAAATATCTTAAATCCGGTTTCAAAAAAGTGTATAACTAACATTGAAGTGCTCATAACATTTGATAGGGTTGTCATCTATATAATCTTTGTGCTGCCCTGATCACATAAATGTCCCATATGCATTTTCATCACTTTTGAGTTATTGATGCAACTTGGTTCAAAATTGTGTGCACTTTCAGAAAAGCCCTAAAACATCCAGTTTTTTATTCTAGAAATCAGGAGGAAATCCAGTTTTTCGCGAAAATTTAACACGTAGCCTTATGTTCAGGACAAACTTGAATTGCGTTTTTCTCAGCCGGCTGTTTTTGCATATGAGACATTTATGCGTTCAAATATAAAAATTATGAATTAACTAATATCAATTTATTAAACACCTTCCAGTGGAGGACAAATTGGGGGGTGAGACGATAAAAATCATGAAAAATCAAAAGGTTTTTTTTTGTGCTCTCTAAGAACAGACATGTCATCACGCCTTGAGTATTCTTTATGAAAAATGATCATTCAAAAGTTTAAGATTCCCACATCAAGGACAAAATGAGAACCTCCAACAAGGAAAATTTCCTTGATGTGAAAACCACTAGCAACTAAAAATAGCCCACCACAAATGATCCTGCCGGCAGCCACAAGGACATCGCCATGTAAAAGGGCAAGCTGCTATCTTCATCGTTTCCTCTTTCACGCTGAATAACGAGTAAGCGATAGACTATCCAAACAAAACCCTCGAACAAATAGTTCGCCCACAGTCCATTTTTGCGTAATTCCTACGCAACCAGAGGAAAATCGTCAACAAAGGGAAAAAACTTCGTGTCGAGACCTTTGGGGTTTCACGCCGTTCCACGTGTCGGAAAAACATCCTTGAACCAAGCCAACGTCAACACCGTTGTAACCCACTCACCCAGCCTGGGTTTCGTCCTTTTTTCCCAGTATCAAACCAACAATCTGACGGTGACGCCCACGCGCCCAGCAAATTTGAGAAGAACCGTGACTACGCGTGCCATTTGTCGACGTCAATTGCGGTGATAAACAGCAGGATTGGGGTGAGTTGGCAGGTGTTACACGAATTTCACCAAAAAAAATTACCAAGGTTACGAATAAAGTTTGTAAAACTTGAGTTGCAAATGTTTGAGATAAATGAAATTTCACAAATTTTTAAAATATCTTCAACAAATATTATACCTGCAATTTCCCCATGTAACACGAAAAATACACAATTTCCTGTGCAAATACTGTTTTCATTCGGAAGGCTTATGATTGATGTCTATCGAAGCCTATCATGCGCGTATAATTGATTGCCGATGAACGATATTGCACACAATGTTGGGCCCCAACTGCGTAAGCAAATTTGAGCAAACCCAGCTAAAAGTGGTCAATCACTGACCATGAACTTCGGCGCGGTCTTCAACGGCCAACCAGGACAATGTCGCAACCGCATTCGAACCCAACGTGGTTCCACAGTGTCTGAGCAGAACTTGCTGTGGGAATCGAAGTTCGAGGCAAAAATAGAACTAACTTTTCTTCAAATCAGCGTTAAGCAAAAAGCCTCAAATTTCAGTGTGGTGCAATAAAAAACGGGCAACTGGAAACTCCGCGTTCTGAGTTGGGACCCCCGTGTGCTGTATAAAGTGCTGATTGGAATACGAGCTTGCGAGGGACCATAACTGTTCTATTGATTTAATTGAGGTTATGCTCCTGCTGACATTGCGACACGGCGGCTTATTGCGCGTCGAATGGTTTGTTTCAATGTTGCAATTTTGCAATAAGATTATTTTTGAATTATTGAATTTGACGCACTCACATTGTACTCAAAGGTTGTTTGGTAAAAATATATTCTTACATATTTACAGCGAAGACGGAAGACTATTTTTGAAATTCTAGGGATTCCCTGGTTCTCGTGATATTTTAAAATGATCTTAGAATCCATTTTCTAATACAATTGTTAAATTAATAAATCGATAAATCAAAGAGTTAGATGATTACCATAATCTAAACTATAATCTGAATAGGCACAGCAGTTTTTAGAATTGGAAATTTGTATGTTCTTTATTGTGCTTTTGATTTAATTTGGATTAATTTGGATTTACTCATTTTAAGCATGATTGAACCAGCAAACATATCAGGATTTTTTAAATGAAATTTCAACGTACAGAATTCTAACATTTCAATTAAGGAACTGGTGAATATTCATCAGTTCCAGTTTTAATGGTACCACAGAGTAACCCAGAGGGAGCACTGGCATTTAATTTATGGTTGCGTTACGCGGTACATCGTAGTACATCACCCCTTCAGACACACTTTTGATTATCGTGGGCCTCGGAGTAAACTGACGTTCGGGGCGTTACCAAGAGCGTTACATTTTTTCATAGCGATCTAGTAGACCCGGTGCGACTGTGAGTTGTCAACATTTTGCAAATTCCCAAAATCAACAAATCGTCATTTAGAAAGAAATGCAGAAAAAAGTGCTGGCATTTTGGACGAATTTCCTGTGCCGGTTCACCGACCACATTTGGTCGTAATTTTGCATTATGGGCAAATGCTAGTGTTGAATTGATAATTTTTCCGGCATTGTTTTGCAGATGTCTACAAGAGGACAACAAAGACATGAATTTGAGCTTGGCACAATTATATTTACTATGTTAAACATGTTTTTTTTTTTCATTTTCATGCTGAGATAATCATTTTTATCCATGTCTGCATCGATGCTCTGACTTCCCTCATTATGCGTGAATAGAAAAAAAGTCGTTTTTGGAACAGATGACTAACCCCAACTATGATTTTATTTTCTGAAGAAAAAATGTTTTATAATTTACGGATATTGTATTCGTCATGTCAGTTGAAGTCTTTAGAAAATGCCTCGTGTGCATATGGAGGAAGCAACTCTGCAGGTTCATTAAATTTCTCTGGCGTTCTGTTTTCTGTTCTATTCTGTGGAAATCGGAACTCATCTGTGAATTTGGGAACAAACCCCGACAGCATGCTCATGTTTCATAGCCAATTCAAAGTATCTAGTTCTTCAAAAAAGTGGAGACAAAAACAAAAACTCCTGCTGCCAAAGTTTTATAAAATTTGACAGACAATATTTTTTAAGAAATAACTCAGAAGAACAAACAAATCTTTCAACCAACGCTATTCAAAGCTCATCACTTTTTCAAAACTGTCAAAGCAAAAAAAAAACGTAGGAAAATCCTGAGTTTACTATGATGAAAAAAAAATCTTCGCTGGTCTTGTAACGCTCAAAACATAACGCTGTGAGCTGCTATGATTCCAAAGGGTAAACTCGTAACGGAGCCACATATTTCAATGACTTTTCTTCGGACTGTGCTCTCTGGGTTACTCTGTGATGGTACTTTGTAGACATTCAAGGCTTATAAATACCTCGAAAATGACATTTGAGAAGGACGTTAGTTTTTTTTATATTTATGTATTTCGTAATTTAAAAATTATTGTGTCTCGATGCCGTTGCTTCACATCAAAAAGTGGTCAAAGACAAATTTGTAAGAAATTGGACGAGCTTTCTTAGAAAAATACACTAAAAAAATACACGCCGTTATGACATTTTTCGATTTTCAAGTTTAATAGTTAACTTTGAAGGCGATGTCACGATTTTTTATCGTTTAAAATTTTTGAGAAAATAGCCTAAGATGTTACAAAAAGACTCAGGAAAAAAGCAGGATGTTATGTCTCTGAAGTCTAATCTTTATGCAGATACAGCGTTTTCAAAAATAATAATATTGAAAAACAGGAGTTTTGATGGTTTTCGTTTATTCGGTCCCGTGTGCATGACGAAGGCCGATTTTCAAAAAGTTCATTTAACGATAAAATTATTTTTGTGTTTTCATATGAGCAGTATATAATTTTCCATACAAATTTTGCCGCTGTCCATAACAAAATGATGTATAAAATTCAAAAATCTGTATCTTTTGAAGGATTTTTTTGTCTTCGACAAAGTTGTAGGTATGGATACGGACTACACTGAAAAAAATAATGATACACGGTAACAACATTTTTGGTGTTTTTTTATTTAACTTTTTGTCACTAAAACTTGATTTGCAAAAAAACACTGTTTAAAACAAGAAAATTGCTGTTTTCTAAGTCTCACCCAAACAACCCACCGTTTTCTAATGTTGATCCGATCCGATCCTTTGAAAAAAATATTTTCAAATTTTTTAAACCAAGAGTAATATTTTAAAAGGGCGTAATATTGAATAATTGACCCTTTTGAAATGTTAGTCTTGATTTTAAAAAAATCGAAAATATTTTTTTCGAAAAGATCGGAAAATTTCACGAATTTTTCATATTTTAACATAGTGAATCGGACTATTAGTTGCTGAGATATCGACGATAGAAAATGATGGGTTGTTTGGGTGAGACTTGGAAAACATCAATTTTCATGTTTTTAAACATTTGCATGGAAATATCTCAGCAACTAAGGGTCGTATCAACAAAGTTCAAAAAAGCAAAATATAGAGCTCTTAAAAAATATTTTTTTCAAAAGTGGGCAATCATGTGCACTAATTTTAAAGATAAAACTGCGACTATTTTCAAAAAAGTTACCTGAAAATGGCTATAACTTGAAAACGGTGCCTCTTATCAAAATTTCACTGAAGTACTTCTTGATTCCAAATTTGATTTTACATCGAAAAATGAAGTTGAATTTTTTTTGCGACCAATACGTTGATTAAAAATTCATAACTCGGTCAATGATTTTTTGCACAACCTGGAAATTTCTGAAAAATTGGCATTTGATGTCCTCTTAATCATATCAAAAAATAAAAAAAATAAAAATAGTGTTTTTTGTTGCAAATCAAGTTTTAGTGACTAAAAGCTAAATAAAAAATTAAAAAAAAGATTTCGTAGAGAATTGCTCAAATAAAAAAATAATCAGTTTTTGATTTTTGTATTGTTTAAAAAAGCAAAATTTTAAAATCGGGCTTTGTCATTTACGCCGGGTGTCTTGAGAGTCTCCACCTCTTATTTCAGACAATTACATCTCGAGATATCGTGGCACCCGTAAAAAATGACAAATTTTTACAACCCGCTTTGAGCAAGGCAAAATTTTGAGTTTAAATCATCTGACCGATTCTTAGCAAAGCTACACCAAAATGTCACTTTTTCAATTTTCAATGTGATTTTCTATATGAAAAATTTCATTTTAGTTATGATCTAATAATTGCAATGTGCTCGAAATGCGTTTTCTTATCCGAAATGCCAAAAATATTGACCAAATAAGGTCTGTAAGTCATTGAATGCAGAGACGCATCGAGCTCTACAGGCTCAATAAAAACTCCTTACCTGCTCTGTATGGTAGAACAGAGCTAAGCTCTGTATGCAGCGAACAGAGCCAGCTCTGTATGGGGAAAAATAATATTGATTTGCATATATCTCAAAAACGATAAGTTTTAGAAAGTTGACATGTTCTAGAAAGTTGCTGGTACCAAAAGGTTCTATATTATTGTCTCAGACGTCATTACAATTTGATTGATTTTAGTTGTGCAAAACAAGAAAAAACTATTTATTTTCTAAGATACAAGGTATAGAATATTTTTGTTTTCGACAAAGTTGCTCAACTACCAAAAATGAACAACTCTCTCGAAGACACCAAAGCTCTATCTGCAATAGATACCGAAATAAAAAATAAAAACTATTTTTATAATAAATACTGCTTGCGACAAACACAAAGCGACCGCGTCGTACGCACAGGTAATATGAGGCATGTTTGGTAGAGATCGTCTGAAGTGAAAACTAGTATAGCAGAGTGTTCATAGAGAGTTTTTATGTTAAATGCTCTCGTCTGGATGGTTGAAAGAAATTTCAGATAAAATTATACAAATTTATAAAATTTTATTCTTTTTATTGTACTGGTAAGTAATTAAGATTAGAAACAACAAAATTATTGCACAGCTATTTTTATGTTTGTCTTGACAAAACAAATGTTTAACAAAATTACAAGTTTTGTACAACAAATTAAGATAAAAAACAATTTCAAATACGCAAGTTAAAAAAATAAAAACTAAATCTTCTAACAATTATTTTAATTTTATAAAAAGAAAATCAGTTAACATATGTTTCATTTCAGGAAACTTTGCCATTTTATTTAATTCAACAGAAAAAAAAACTATATTTTTCAAGCAAGATAACCATAAGAAAGTTTTTAGCTCTAAATAAGCTCTATGATATTTTTTTACATTTTGTCACCTTTTTTTAAATAAAATAAGAAATTGAAATTAAATAGCAAAAAACATTTTTTCTTTATTTCTCAAGCAAGGAAATCAATGAAGAGTTTCAAGCTCTAAATGCTCTCTATGGAAATTTGCCATTTTATTACCTGTATTCTAAATATTTTTTTTATTTTTCAAACAAAGGAAAGCAGTGAAGAGTTTTTAGCTCTAAATGCTCTCTATGGAAATTTGCCATTTTATTACCTGTATTCTAAATATTTTTTTATTTTTCAAATAAAGTAAAGCAGTTAAATGCTTTCTAAGGAAATTGGCCATTTTATTACCTGCATTTAAATATTTTTTTATTTTTCAAATAAAGAAAAGCAGTGAAGAGTTTTTAGCTCTAAATGCTTTCTATGGAAATTTACCATTTTATTATCTGTATTCTCAATATTTTTTTATTTTTCAAATAAAGTAAAGCAGTGAAGAGTTTTTAGCTCTAAATGCTCTCTATGGAAATTTGTCATTTTATTACCTGTATTCTAAATATTTTTTTTATTTTTCAAACAAAGGAAAGCAGTGAAGAGTTTTTAGCTCTAAATGCTCTCTATGGAAATTTGCCATTTTATTACCTGTATTCTATTTTTTTTTTAGGAAATCAGTGAAGAGTGTTTTGTTCCAAATGCTCTTTATAGAAATTTTGCTTTTTTTTCTCACTACAAGATTTTAACATCAATTGAGTTGAATAATGTAATTAAATTTAAGTTGGACAAAATAAATCGATAATATATTTTATTGTCGATTATGTTTTTGCTAACTTTCCATAGAGAGCATTTAGAGCCAAAAACTCTTCACTGCTTTCCTTTATTTGAAAAATAAAAAATATTTAGAATACAGGTAATAAAATGGCAAATTTCCATAGAGAGCATTAAGAGCTAAAAACTCTTCACTGCTTTACTTTATTTGAAAAATAAAAAAATATTTAGAATACAGGTAATAAAATGGCAAATTTCCATAGAGAGCATTTAGAGCTAAAAACTCTTTACTGCTTTCCTTTGTTTGAAAAATAAAAAAATATTTAGAATACAGGTAATAAAATGGCAAATTTCCATAGAGAGCATTAAGAGCTAAAAACTCTTCACTGCTTTACTTTATTTGAAAAATAAAAAAAATATTTAGAATACAGGTAATAAAATGGCAAATTTCCATAGAGAGCATTTAGAGCTGAAAACTCTTCACTGCTTTCCTTTGTTTGAAAAATAAAAAAATATTTAGAATACAGGTAATAAAATGGCAAATTTCCATAGAGAGCATTTAGAGCTTGAAACTCTTCACTGCTTTACTTTATTTGAAAAATAAAAAAATATTTAGAATACAGGTATTAAAATGGTAAATTTCCATAGAGAGCATTTAGAGCTAAAAACTCTTCACTGCTTTCCTTCATTTGAAAAATAAAAAATATTTAGAATACAGGTAATAAAATGACAAATTTCCATAGAGAGCATTTAGAGCTAAAAACTCTTCACTGCTTTACTTTATTTGAAAAATATAAAAATATTTAGAATACAGGTAATAAAATGGCAAATTTCCATAGAGAGCATTTAGAGCTAAAAACTCTTCACTGCTTTCCTTTGTTTGAAAAATAAAAAAAATATTTAGAATACAGGTAATAAAATGGCAAATTTCCATAGAGAGCATTTAGAGCTTGAAACTCTTCATTGATTTCCTTGCTTGAGAAATAAAGAAAAAAATGGTTTTTGCTATTTAATTTCAATTTCTTATTTTATTTAAAAAAGGTGACAAATGTAAAAAATATCATAGAGATTATTTAGAGCTTAAAACTTTCCAATGGTTATCTTGCTTGAAAAATATAGTTTTTTTTTCTGTTGAATTTAATAAAATGGCAAAGTTTCCTGAAATGAAACATATGTTAACTGATTTTCTTTTTATAAAATTAAAATAATTGTTAGAAGATTTAGTTTTTATTTTTTTAACTTGCGTATTTGAAATTGTTTTTTATCTTAATTTGTTGTACAAAACTTGTAATTTTGTTAAACATTTGTTTTGTCAAGACAAACATAAAAATAGCTGTGCAATAATTTTGTTGTTTCTAATCTTAATTACTTACCAGTACAATAAAAAGAATATAATTTTATAAATTTGTATAATTTTATCTGAAATTTCTTTCAACCATCCAGACGAGAGCATTTAACATAAAAACTCTCTATGAACACTCTGCTATACTAGTTTTCACTTCAGACGATCTCTACCAAACATGCCTCATATTACCTGTGCGTACGACGCGGTCGCTTTGTGTTTGTCGCAAGCAGTATTTATTATAAAAATAGTTTTTATTTTTTATTTCGGTATCTATTGCAGATAGAGCTTTGGTGTCTTCGAGAGAGTTGTTCATTTTTGGTAGTTGAGCAACTTTGTCGAAAACAAAAATATTCTATACCTTGTATCTTAGAAAATAAATAGTTTTTTCTTGTTTTGCACAACTAAAATCAATCAAATTGTAATGACGTCTGAGACAATAATATAGAACCTTTTGGTACCAGCAACTTTCTAGAACATGTCAACTTTCTAAAACTTATCGTTTTTGAGATATATGCAAATCAATATTATTTTTCCCCATACAGAGCTGGCTCTGTTCGCTGCATACAGAGCTTAGCTCTGTTCTACCATACAGAGCAGGTAAGGAGTTTTTATTGAGCCTGTAGAGCTCGATGCGTCTCTGATTGAATGGGAGAGGAGTTTTTTCATAAATCTGCTCCTTTCGTTGTCCCGTCACGAAAAGAAATGGCTGGCAAAAACTCAACTCAACCAAATCTTTCAGTTCAAGGAGCAAAAGATTCGTTTTTCAATTTGTGATAATGTGTAGGAGAGCAAAAGTTTTAAAAAATCAATCTGGCAAAACTGTGTCGATTTTTTTGGTGTGCCTTTTAAATTCCAGTTTTACGATGTTGTCCCGTCACGCTACATTTTCATTTCAGGAGAAGCACAGGTATAATATTGTTCATTATGCATGTCATTTCTATGTTGGAAATCAAATATCTTTTCAAATATGTAATAACATTGGGGGGTTTCTTCTTTAATTGTGCCACTACAGCCAAAACGCTGAAAAAAACTTGGGATTTTTTTGAAAAGGAGCCGTCGGTCATCTATTACTCAGTTTGATCATGAAATATCTTCATGAAACTTTCAGGAGTGATCTTTTTAGTGGATTTAATGAATTGATTACTTACATGTATGTAACCCCTTAAGAGAAAGCAACTGAACTCTAGATACATTTTAATGTGATGCATGTAATGCTAAAGTATATTTTGGCTCATTTTTTATAATTGCATTTATATCGTTAAAGCCGTTGCTAAAAAATATAAAAATCAAAATTACAAGCCTTGATTCCAACATTTGAATGGAAACAGTACATTAATCATTAGTTTTGAAAATATCGAAGTATTGACGAAATTATTGTTTTTTTACCTCAAATTCCATGCAAAAAGCTTTTTTCGGAATAGCAAAAAATGTTGTAAGGTTGCAAAAATTGTTTTTTTCAATACTCGTCGTATTTATCTAACTCGGTAAACCTCGTTGGATAAATGTACGACTCCTGCTGAAAACCTTGTGTTTTCAACTTGTTGCATAAACTACTATTGCGGTACTGTACATTGGGTTTTCTGAAAATTTCAAAATAATTTAATACAATCTCAAACAGGTTATTTGAAAAAAAAATCCCCCTGATTTTTCTGGCCGGTCTTGAAGGGGGCGATAAAACTTTGAAAAATATTTGCAACGGCCTAATAAGTTTTCATATAAAATACATTTTTATGAAATTTGATTTGTTTACTAAATTGCATTTCAGAGTGCATTTTGACAAATTGATGCCACTGTGCTCTCTTCTGGTAACTACATAGGAATCTCAGCAAGCTTAGGACAAGAATCACAGAGACAAATTGTTAAAATTTGTTTAGTTATTAATACAAAATAATGGATATAAAATTAAAATAAATTCTTGGGTATGTGACGTAATAAAATATAATCCCGCTGATTATCCCAACTTCTAGCTAAATGATGTTGACATCTAAAATCACCTCAAATATCTCCATAATACATCCTCTCTCGCTTTCTTAATAGTTTTGTTTACATACTTTCAACCTGGCGTACATGATACATGTGTGCGAGTATTCGTAAATATCTGTGTACTATCACGAATCGGAATCCATCAGCCCGAATTATCGCACCACAACTCACGCCTCGCGCACGAACATTTGTCCACCAGTGTAGGTATAGCAATGAATGAATGAAAGAAGGAATCGCGCGAGATAGTGTCGCGCTCGCGCTCCCTTTTACCAGGTGTGAGTGCGCGCGCGAAGATCCGCTCGCGATCGGGTTCGGCCCGTTGAATTGTGTGCTGGCGGGTCAGTCTTGCACAGTCGTTGATAAACAAAAGTCGCGTTTTGTATTTTTGCGCTAGGACAAACGAGTTTGAAAGGTTTCCAAATTATTTGGTTGTCGCGCTCTTTATATGTTGGTGAGCTGATTCGATTAGGCAAGTCGCGAAAAAAAGCAAGAAACAAAAGAAGGATTTGAGTTTTAATTCGTGGCACGAGTGCCAAAGTTCGGCTTATTGATTCCGGAGTGCCAGCTTCGGGGGCACGTGTTATCGTGTTGGCTGTTTTTTTTTTTGAAAGTCTGGGCATAGTTTCAATTCAAATTTGATTAGTAGTGTCGCGCCGCGCGCACACACGTTGGAAGGAGCTCAGCACAAAGGAAGTGGTAAAGTGCCAACTTGAAAAGTGAGCAAAAATGGCCGCCGTCGCGCAGGAAACGTCCGAGCAGTGAATGGCGATGGTCCTGCTTGCGTGTGCTAATTTACGCCACTGATAACCGACGGTCAGCTTATCTTATCAGCTCGGGCGAGCACATGCTCGAATGAGTGCAAAAAACGGTGGTGATTAATTTGTTTTTGTTGTGAAAGGAAAAAGTGGAACACACGTAATAATAATTTAAATTCGAAGAAAACAAAAACAATATCGTAAAGGCGAAAAAGTGTGTGGCGATAAACATAAGAGAAGAGGCTTAAACCCGTTTTCACAAAAATAGACAACATTCAAACGCGGAAATAGAGTGACCACTAGCGAAAAGTCGAAAAAATTAGCAAAATAAAAAGAGGCAACACTCAAGTGAATGAACTCACAAAGTGTGCTGTAGCACAACAACAAAACACACGCGCGCTCCCGAGTACATAAACCAGAACCAAAACAAGAATAACAAGACTGATCAGATCACAACACTACTCACACACAGAAGCTGAAAAGTGGAAAAACCAGCCCCATTAGACGCGCGCGTGTGTGTGTGTTCTAGTGGTGGGTTTTGCTGGTGTGTGCTGAATAATTCGATGTAAGTCACTCAACTAAGGAATTTCTGCCACTAATTTGATCTATTCAGAACAGCCCGCACCGCACAGCCCAAGCTAGTTTGTAGAATAGTAAACAAAACCATACGAAGATAGTAGAGGAATGTTAGCGTCACATGGCGAGTAGAATCGGTGTTAATGAACTCTTTCAAGGGTAACAGTTTGTAGGAGACTGTGAATTGGGGCTTTGATTGGATCGAACTTGATTGGAAGATAATTTTAAAAGAGAGATGAGGATTAGAGGCTTAACACATTTTGACATTTTCCTGAAATATTTCTGCGCAAATGAAAATGCTTGTAGCCGGGAAACCTGTAAACAATCTGTGAATTATTCATAAGAACGAAGGGAACCTTGGAACTTTTGACAATATTCATGAACAAAAACTAACAAAAATAATCAAGGTTGATTTTCGAATTTTTGGCACATCTTTACAGTTATGCTATTTCCAAATAAATTTATGAAAAACCACAATTTTTCTGAACTTTTGAATTAAGAATTTGTAAAGAGATTTAAAAGACTTTATGCTGATGCAAATATTTTTCAAAGTGTTTGTCCCTCGACTCTGGCCAAGATCGCCCACTGAGAAAAGGAACGTCCTGATCGGCTGAACTGGTCGTTGCGTTTCTCAGTGGATAATGGGGGGAGGGTCATAAAAATAAAAATTATAGAAATGGAAATTACAAGCCAAAATTTTAATATGAAATTTTGACAAAAAAAAATTGCTTGCCCCCTGATTTATCGGGCCGAGTTTGATAATTTTTTTTCTTTTTTTTCAGAAAACAATTTAAATAGCCTTTGTTTTAGAAAAAAAATCTATTAAGAATACATTATTTAAAGGTTATTCAGTATTTTGATAAAATAGGGAACTTTGAGCCTTTTTTGACATTGTGAATTTAGGAATCATAGATTAAAAACTAAATTAATCCACCTATGTGGTTGAAGCCTTCCTCACTTATTACCAACAATGGCTGAAGTTTGGTATGCCGGATGATAGGGTATCTCTCATATTCCGGGAATGTCCCCAAGGGGCCACCGGGAACCAGTTCCAGAATGGCCAGAATGGATCAGGGAACAACGGCATGACCGTAGATTGACATATCTTTCAATTTCATGAAGTTTGATATGTCGGATGATAGGGTTTCTCTCATATTCCGGAAGTGTTCCATGGGGCCACCGGTAACCGGCTCCAGATTGGCCAGAATGGGTCAATGAACAACGGCATGACCGTAGATTGACATATCTTTCAATTTTATGAAGTTTGGTATGCCGGATGATAGGGTTTCTCTCAAATTCCGGGAATGTCCCCAAGGGGCCACCGGAAACCAGTTCCAGAATGGCCAGAATGGATCAGGGAACAACGGCATGACCGTAGATAGACATATCTTTCAATTTCATGAAGTTTGATATCTCGGATGATAGGGTTTCTCTCATATTCCGGAAGTGTTCCAAGGGGCCACTGGTAACCGGTTGCAGATTGGCCAGAATGGATCAGCGAGCAACGGTATGACCGTAGATTGACATATCTTTCAATTTTATGAAGTTTGATATGTCGGATGGTAGGGTTTCTCTCAAATTCCGGGAATGTCCCCAAGGGGCCACCGGAAACCAGTTCCAGAATGGCCAGAATGGATCAGGGAACAACGGCATGACCGTAGATTGACATATCTATCAATTCCATGAAGTTTGATATGTCGGATGATAGGGTTTCTCTCATATTCCGGAAGTGTTCCCAAGGGGCCACCGGTAACCGGTTCCAGATTGGCCAGGATGGCTCAGCGAACAACGGTATTACCAAAGATGGACATATCTTTCAATTTCATGGAGTTTGATGTGCAACATGATGGGTTTTCACCAAAAAAGTCAAGTTGGCCGTTCATCGGGTACCCGGGAACCGGTTCCAGGTTACCCGGAAGTGGCCACTAACACTCCAGAGTGGTTCTGGCAATCGTGTATTGTGTTTTTAGTAAGTTTTATGGATCAATTTCAACTATCATGAGAGTATTGGTATCACATATATGTGAAAAACAGTAAAACATGAACTTTTCGGATGTTCCGGATTTCCGGAACCGGTAAGTCACCTGGCCCTGATATTAATATTTGTGGTCAAATTACAGGTAAATACTTGTCCAATGCAACCCAGAGCATCCTGATTGGTTGAAATTTGCCGGAGATACAGGTCGTCAAAGTTGGGGTCTCAAAAAGGTCCTTTTTCGGTTGTAGCCGATTCCCGGTGGCCACAGTGACCAAATCCTGGTTTCCAGGTCGGTTTAGGAAAGGGGACGTTCTAAGCTTTCATTTGTGACCAAAAGAACCGGAATCGGTCAAAAACTGAATTTTTGAGATTTTTTTTAAAGTGTGTGGTCGAAAAGGACCCCAATACCTTATGTGTGTTTTTTTTTAATACCAGAGGAAGGTAAACATAAAACAAGAGTTAAAAAAATTATTGAACAACAGTTCATAAAAATTATATTATATTGCAACATTTTTTTTTTGAAGTTTATGTTCCTCGACTCTGACCTGAATAAAATGGGGAGGGCATTAAAAAAATAAAATAAATAAATAACAAGCCACAAAATTTTAAGAAAAAAAGTGTCATAAAATGAATAATACACCAGTCCAGTTGTTTTTTGATCATAAGCTTCAGAAATATTTAAGTATAGACGATATATTTTTGCGGTGCTTTACATTGTAAATTTACAAAAAAAAATCCAAATATTTTTTCAACGAGCAAAACATGCTTGATATGATTACACCGTCCCACAAAATTTCTGCCCAGAATTAATTCGCATGAACTTCAGGGTTCCCAGAAACACGTACAATTTGAATTTTAAAAAAATATTTAGTCAGGGCCGAACCTTAAAAAATATGTGCAGTGGCCTACCTAAGGAGGACACAATGATAACTGATTTTAGCGTGGCATACTTTATGGATAAAGACTTTTGAAGAAACGATATCTTTCAAATGATGTAGGAAGCTTTAGACTTTTTAAAACTTTTTGGGTCCATTATTTAAATAAATACTTTAAATAAGACCTGCCCTTACTTTTAGACTCAATTTTCACATTTTTGATTGCCCTTTTCAGGTTTTAAAGACAAATCCTAACTTTTTTAAAGTTATTTTAAAATTCTGATTTGAATGCTAACAAAATTTTTTTTTTTAATATTTAACAAGATTTGTTATAAGTAAGGCTACCAACTGTACGGATTTTCGACCCTCTTCGCGGATTTTTGACAGGCCGGAATTTTTGTAAGGAATTTCACGCATAATACGGATTTGTATGGAATTTGTATGGAAGCTTTTGTTAATTAGACATTTTAATTTAACTGGGAGTTTGATTTAAAAAGGGAGAGTTTTCTGGGGTTTTCTCAATTCAAACTTGATTTTTTTTTTCTTTCATATGTTAATAGGACCTTTAAAAAAACACTCTAGAATTGTTCTTTTAGACATTCCTTACTAAATATATTTATCCATTAAAAGATCCAAAGGCTTTCTAAAACTTGTGAAAACCTTTAAAAATTTGAACTAACAAATCTAGAGTTTTTTTAAAGGTCCTATAAACTGTTGTGTTTCACATGTTATAGGACCTTTTCAATAAATAAAAACTCTAGAAAAGTGTTCGTGAAAACACTGAGAACGATATCATTCGTAAAAGCAAACTTGACATTTCGTAAACTTTTAAACGTTTAAAATAAATGAAGACCATAATGTTTTGATTCAAATCACGGTTTATTCTATGAATACTTTTAAACGTGCAAGTCAAAAGCACTCTGATAGCATTTTGTGAAATTTGTTACCGTAATCTGGAGTGAACCGGGACTACAGTCTTAATAGGGACAGCAGTTTTTAGAGCACCCAAAGCTTTTTAATTTGGAAATGAATGTACACATTTTGCTGGCCTGAGTCTGTTCTAACCGAAACCAACTAGAAAAATCAAAATATTGTGCTCCAATATGGTTTAAACTGCTGTCCCAATTCGCCCCATGTGTCCCGATTGTCCCCAGTTTACGTTAGTTTTAAAATGAAACAGTTTTTTATTTGTTTTGTTGTTTAACTGGACGCTCGATAACTGGGCCGTAGCCTAGAGAAATTAGAGAAATCGTAAAGTTTTACGCTACGATGTAATTAAATCATCATAAATTCCTTTCTATTTCTGAAACCGACCTGATTCTTTGCTAATCACCAGGTAACCTCCTTTCTCTGTTATCCAACACGACGAAAATTATGGTGCAAGATTTGTGGCGCCCAAATACATTCTTTCTTCTTAGCTTTCCTTCATGACAGGTACATGTACTCTGCCTTAGACGTTCGTTAGCTGCCCACATCCAACGATGCTTGCGGATCCTTCTTCACTTTCAACGGAAAAAGCTGAGCTAAAAATATAACACTGCGACAAAATAATGACGGTGGCGCTAGATTAGGGTGGCTAAGCTATTTGCGGAACCACTTTGTCGTATTATGATTTTTTTCCTATTTTTAATTTTTACTTTTAATTGAATTAAGATTGAAGTTGACCCAGTCCGCCCAAATCTTGACCAGTATAGCTCGAGGATGAGGCGGGAAGTCCGCTCTGGGACACGAACCTGATCGTGTCAAAACAAAGGAAAATCACTTCCTACGCTCGTGCACGGATCGTAAATAAAGCAAGCTGTGAGCTGTGTGGGGACGGGGAAAATTCAACAATAAAAAGCACAATGATGTAAACCAGCAGGAGTTGAGTTGGGTTTTGGGACAGGAAGAACGTCACGAGGCGCGTGTTTCAACACCATCAGAGCAGGCCGTGATTATACAACACTTGGTAGGGCTTTTCTGCCCCCCAACACCACCACCCCAGTCATTGGAGGTGAAGTTCAAGGCTTTTTCCTGAGAGAGGTGTTTATTTATAACATTGTTTACCTCTCTAGCCGCACTTGGCGTTATTCGGGTCTCGAAGCCGGTTTCGACGCTGGCTGGCTGGCCATTACCGATACACCATCAACCATCAAACCAAAGCGAAATCTAAGCAGAATCGGCATCGGGCGTACACACAGCGGAGCTATGTGCTATGTTGAATGTTTGTAAATATGTGGCTTGAATACATAGGCCAGCGGGTTTGTTTTGACGGAAATCTAGCAGAGTGGAATGAGAAGGAGAAAAACGAGCTTTGATAAATGTTTACCTTCTGCATTGGGGACCCCGCACGAGTGGCACGAACCAAGATCGGTGTGAGATATCGATTGGCATAAAATATTAATAAGATCTAGATTTGCTTTATTTTATGAAATTTTGTCACGGTGGCGATTTCCGGAAAACTTTGTAGATCCTAAAATTACATTATACATTATGTGGGTTAAAATGATTTTGAAAAATATTCGCCTTTTAATCAACTTCACAGCATCTACAATAGTCACGGTAATAAATATTAAATTTGTGTAAGTAGAGTATGAATTCTTACACCCAGAACTGGGAATCGGCACACGAGAGGATAAAGAGCACGGTTCGGTAGTAACATGATACCACATGATACTATGAATAGACGGAAAGGATAAGACCCAAAATATCCGAGAGTACTTTACTCATGGGTGCATTTTCCTAAAAAGTTCATCTTTCAAAAACAGAAAAAAGTGCCGATACCGAGACTCGAGCCCACCGCTTTCGGCATAGTGAACCGTGCCTTTGCCGTATCGGCCACCAAGATTCAGTAACTAAGTGGTGGTAATTTATCCATATAAGCTTCTCAATCGGATGAACTGCTTCAATGAACAAATGAACACGATTTGTTGTTGCTGTTAGCGCGAGAGTTCTATACTCTCGCAAAATGCAACGTATACAAAGAGACTCGGAATCACAAACAAAGCAAATTTGTATAGCTGTAAGAAGACAATTGGGCTCATTGGACTTGGTTGTTGTCATTTTATTTGACTTAGGTCTGTGTTTAGGATGAAACGAGGGTGGTTTTAGCAGAAAAAAAACCTTTTTTCTAGGAAGGTTTCTAAAACACCTTTCAAATCAGGAAAAGATAATAATGAACAGACATTTCTGTCTAAAGAAAAAAAAATAGTGAACCTTATTAAAAAATTATATAAATCACTCGGGTTAGTTTTCCAAAGGTCCGATGCGCCAGCTGGAAATAAGACTTCTTTTCGTTCGGTTCTCGATCAATTTACGAATTATCAAAATCAAAAATGCTTTGAATTTTACATCGATATCTTACTTGCAGAACTTCTTTTTTGTCTCGTTTGATAATTTCCTATTTGCATGAAAAAAATGAATTAATAATGAGTTTATATTAATTTGAGTAGGTTCTCATCCAAGCTCCATGGTGGACCAAGAAACGTTTGTTTGAGTAATTGTGTATGAATTGAATATATTAAATTTTGGTTTAAATAACAACAAAAGAAGTTCCAGTTTTTGATAAACAGCATCCCTTACACATATTTTTCCCTCTTTCCCTTCCACAGAGTCACCCCCAATTCCGATTTGAGTCTGGTCAGCACAACCACGGATATGAGCGGTGTCGGTAACGCTCAAGGTCATACCGGCTTCTTCAATGTTCCGGAGTTTTACGATCAGTCCAACAGCAGCCTAGGCCACTCCTCGATCAAGCTAGAGTCGTCTGCGTCGCCCAGTCCATCGCCGAGCAGCAACCAGCACCATCATCACCATCACCAGCACAGCATGATGGACGCACTCAGCAGCAATCCGATCCTGACGACGGCGTCGGTTCCGATTCCGTCCCGCAACAGCGGCGGTAACCAGCGGGTCGCCCCGGTTGATCTGTCGGAGTACGTGTTTGATATTGAGCAGAGTCAGTCGCCGCAGATGTTGCAGGACATTAGCTTCATCACGACCAGTGCTGGGACCAATTTGAACACCTCGACGCCGGTGGACACGATCTTTACGCTGCAGAACATCTCCGAGAGTGGATTCGTGAGTGATGGTATTCAGATTGGGACGATCAACATGAGTGGATTTGGAGGGCCTGAAATTTGGAACACGGACTCGTTTGGTCAGATTGTGTCTCCGTCGTCGACGGTTTCCTCCGTGGCGCATTTGACCGGTCAGCAGGGTCAGTTTCACATGGATGAAGACGATATTTACCAGCTGGATAAGGATGAACTGATTGGTGATGCCACGCTGGGAGATATCTTTGCGACTGATTTACTACACGAAGATCTGCTGCTATTGAATCCTACTTTGAGCCAGCCGTCGCCGAATCTCAGCGGAGATAGTGGAAGTGGAAGTGCAATTCATTTATCGCCTAGTCTGCCACAGCAAATATTACGATCAAATACGAATGCAAACAACAATATGGCCATGTCCGGCAATGTGCATCTGACGAACGATCTGCTGCTTCCAGCAAACTGTGAAATGTACGAAGATCACACCCAAATCTCCACTTCTCCGTACAACACTTCGAATAATGTCAGCTCTCCGGCGGCCTTTTCCCCTGGAAGTCACAGCTCCAGTCCGTCGCTGGGATTCACACAAACGTTGACTCCGCCGACCCACAATAGACTCCATCAGCAAATTCAAATGAATACCATGAACAACAACAGCCGTTTGATCAAGATGGAAAATGCCGAGAAGTCAAAGGCCCAGAATGTGACCAACAACAACCCAGGCAACGTTGGTCAGGTGCAGTACAATCCAAAGTATTCCACCTTGCAGCAGCTGTTGATGAGCAACACCGGAGCCGATCGGAGCGGCATGATGCTGGGTCAATCCGTGCCCGGAAACTCGTCGGTGCTGATGAACGGAACTTCGCTCAGCCCGGGTGGATTCAGCAATCGCCGTATGCTTCACCACCTGCAAGCGCAGGCCGGTTCCAGCACCAACTCGGGAATCGGTGGCGCTGGCAGTGCTGGTGGCACGAGCGGTGGAACCATGTCCCGGCTGTCCTCGTCGGCTCCGACTCACGTGGGCATGGATATGTTGATGTGGCAGCGCCGTGAACCCCGTCCGCATCTGCTGTCGACCGGAAGTGTGGCCGAGGCAGGATCAACCTCGTCACTGAGCACCGGCAGCGTTCTTAGCCCGGAAGCACCGGATTTTTCACACGACGAAGGATATTCAGACGACAGCGAACACTACGAGGACTTTTCCAGCGGTGATGGTGAGTTTGTGATTGAGGGGTGACCCTTTTGTTGAGTCTAAACTTCCTTTTGTTTCCTCCTGCAGACGATTCCGACATCGAGGATGGCGGCAGAAGCGGTCCGTCGTCCAGCAGCTCCAAGGCCAAGCGCTACTTCTGGCAGTACAACGTCCAGGCCAAGGGTCCCAAGGGTCAGCGGCTGGTCATCAAAACCCAAACCGAGGATCCGCACGTGCTGAACGAGGTCACTGATCCGGTCTTCAGCCCGAACTGCTCCGTGCGCGGTATCAAGGTTTGTAGTCTAACATCCGTCGCGTACGCTGCTCTTTCTTGGCACCAGATACCAGAATTAAAAACGTGTACCTCTTTTTCTCTTGATAATTTTCTTAAGAACCTTCGTTTACAGCACAGTGGTAAAGCACGCAAGGGCGACGGTAACGATCTGACGCCCAATCCGAAAAAGCTGCACAACATCGGCAAGGAGCTGGACAAGCTGGGACGCGTCATCAACGACATGACGCCGGTCAGCGAGCTACCGTTCAACGCGCGGCCCAAGACGCGCAAGGAGAAGAACAAGCTCGCGTCGCGGGCCTGCCGACTCAAGAAGAAGGCCCAGCACGAGGCTAACAAACTTAAGCTGTACGGCCTGGAGACGGAACACAGTGAGTTTAGACTATTTCTACCCCGCTTGAGTTTTGGATATTTATCATTCTTCCTTTCTACAGAGCGCCTAATCAACGGTATCAACCAGATGAAGCAGATCATTATGACCAAGTGCAGCCAGGTCCCAACCGAATCCGTCGAAGAGTGCTCGCAAAGGATGGACGGTCTCGTCCAAACTGCAACCAGTAAGTACACCAACAAGACGATTCAATCTTCGAAATCAAAATTAAACGATCACGTTCTACTTGCAGAGATCAAAATCGCCGGAAACTCGACGGAGTTTGTCAACAAAATCCTAGAGGTCCTCAAGGCCGGCCAGCACGTCAACATCGACAAGGTGCTGGAGGAGTTTTAATGCGGATCGGTGCCTCCCCACCCGGCGGAACGATTTGATTGATGAGACTGTAAGATAATACCTAGGATGCTAAGCAGCGAGAGAGACGGATGGAGGGAAAAATCAATTCTATCTTTTTTAATCACCCGAGAGAACTGAAAGAGGGCTCGTGCACAAGAAAAAAAAATCATAAAAAAACGACCGCCATTTTTGTACGGTGCATCCGCGGCACAATAAGGAACCACCATATTGAACACTACGGTTAAGGGAGATACGTGGAAACTTTATTTTTCTGCTTGTGAATTTGGCGGGACCGGTAAAACTGGACCCCCCGGAAATCGAACGACGTGGTGATATCTGATTGCGGTTGAACCGAGAGTGATACAGCTTCGAGCTCAACAGAAGAAGGGAAAGTGAGGAAGATTGGATACGCCAGCATGTAGTGCTCCTTAAGGTTTGTTGAGATTAAAGGCTCGAACATTTTATTCAAGTTTAACTGATTCGAAGAAAGAGATGAAATTGTTTGGAAACGATGGCTGGGCGGGTGGTTTGTTTAAACTTAGGTTTGAGTGTGGCACCCGTTCGCATTGGGCGACGAAAATGAAACTGCTGATGATAACGTATGTACCTTATATATTCATATTATAAACTATATCTTACTATCAAGTTTGATTATATCGAGATAAGCAGGAGTTATTTTATCCTGAAACGAGTGGTAGAGTTAAGCAGAGCTGAGAACGGTCAGAGTGTTGTAAGTTTTAGGGCCGACATATTTTTTAATCATATTACAAACAGCTATATTATTCATATATTGCCCCCCTCTCTGTTACATATATGTATTGGACGCAACGCTGTCCCATTCGCGCATGATTCTAAGCAAAAAATGCATTAGGTTAGATACTTTTTTACTTCGGTTTGCTTCGAAAAAGTGAAAATGATGTGTTTTGTTCTGTAAATTACAGAGAGCTACCAGTGTAAGGGTGTATAATTCTTTTATTGTTTCTCAATTTGGAAAGCAGGAACGAAGACGACGATGGAAAGTTTTCACTTTTTTGAAATACTGGTTCCGGTGGCCGACGGTAAATTGTTTCAACCATCGTGTGATGTACAAATTGGATCTATCCGGAGGGGTCAATTCAAACGAGGATTTACAGTGCATTTACAATGTCAACGTTGTTGAAACAATTTGCTTACTTCCAGAGCCCAAAACATAGCACGTTTACATATATAGCTTATAGCATTCAGTTTTGTTCAAGTTTTCCATTTTCTATTTTAGTTTGTTCTTATTAAAACAACATCTGTGATTATCTTTGTTAGTGAGTGTCTTTTCGGTTTTTACTTTGAAGGAAGGTAGTTTTCTAAACGAAAGAGCGTAGGGATTGCATAGTTTTAAGCGTAGGATTGTTCAATTCAAAATCAATTTATTGGCGCTAGATGAGAACGACGAGTATATTTGATAAAAGAGATATTAGAAGGTTCCTAAAATTGTTTGGTTTGATTTGATTACGAGATGAGAGCAGATTCCTTTTAAACACACGTTTCGTTCGTCGAGCTGGACTCATTTTAATTAAGTCATGCATTTCTCTGTATTTTGATCCATTGCATACACAATTAAAGATAAGTCCAACTTTTTCGCATCAATCAATAATTTCCGTACGAAAAAAAGCACAGAAAACAGCGAAAACGAGTAACAGCAGCCACGAAGAGAAACTATTTACTTGGACTGAACGAATTACACAGATTTTGAAATAACCTTGCGAATATCATTTTAAGGGTACCTGCGAGAAGAAACGTGTAACAAAAAAAAAAACAACAGATATTTAGGGATCTTAAAGATAAGGATTAGTGCACACGCTGGAAAAAAAAAATCTGGTCGATACTACTACCTCATAAAATTGACAAAATAACGATAGCACGGTAGAAAGAGAGTACCAAATAATTTAACTAAAAGTTGAACAAAGTCAGCAACCAATAAAAAAAAACAACAACAAACAAACAAGTAACAAATAGGTCTGACAGGTTGGAAGCGCAACGATTTGTGAAAACCGCAAATAGAATGACCAGAACCAGAATACGAGTATGCCGATGCCATAAGAAAACATAACGAACCGAGCACCAATTATAGAACTGTAGGGAAAACGTGACGTTATGAACGCACCACGAAAAGACTTGCGCGTGTGTTTTAAGCCACGAACCGATTTTCCATTTGAGAAAGGAACACACAAACACACACACACATACATATACACACAAATAACATTGTATAACAAACTGCATGAAGATATTGAGCGGTGTCAAAGATTTCCTCCTACAAAATTTTCAACCTTTTCGACTTTCAAAGTTATTGACCTCTTATGCTATCTGAACATCAACCTTAAAAATCAAGCATCTAAGTACCATCAAATTATATATTTGTAAAAGAATCAGCTACTATAGCGAGGATCAGTCTATATTCTGATGACTAAACAAAATGCTTGTAATACTTCATGGAGATCATAAACATAACATATGTAATAGCTGTGCTTATGTTGGATAAGATAAACATTCGAAATAAAAGAAGCCTAAACACAGTTTTGAGTTATGTTTATTTCCGAAAGTCATATTGAATGAATAAAATATAGAATGTGATGACACATTACGAACAACAACGATTTTACCATGTGTTGTATGTTAACAAGACTGTTATGCCACCATAGATTTTTGTTTCCCGGTACGAGAATCGAACTCACGACCTCTGGATTGGAAATCCAGCACGCCGCTAATGTAAACCCATCTCTTACCGGTCAGTGTTCCCAGTGAGTAGTTTTACTCTTTGGAGGGACCTGACTTTGCCGAGCCAGACAGGAATCGAACCCATCAACTTCCGCTTACAAGGCGAAACCCGTAACATCACGGTCACGGTCACTCATATTCAATGTGAAAAATTACGGCAGTGATTGAGATTATGTAAAATGTCTAAAAAAGGTTGTTTTGACAAAAATGTTTGATCAATCTGTTACTAAACGATCTTATCCCTATCAGCTTGAAAGGCAAGATTTTTATTTCAGAATTTCAAGTAATTTTTTAATTATTTATTTATGGCTGTAAATGGCATTATTCCCGATAGGCCATTTTTCGGTTTGTTCTGTATTTTTTCAGCAAAAAAAAACTCGAAAATCATGATTCAGAATGCAGAAATCCAAAAATGGTTTCATACATGTTCATTGTTGACGCATTTTACTAAACGTGATTTATTTTTCATTTCATTTAACCTTCATGGACATTAAATCAAGCACAATCATTCATAGTCATTGCACCAATTTTGAATGACATCATGTCGTCAGTTGTTCTATCTTGTGACAACGACCATTTAGTACTTTTCGAGAAAATCGATTTTTAAAGTTTGTTGGTAAATAATTTCAAAATTATGAATGATAGAGCCAAACTTTTTGAATTAATCGGTTCTTATATTGTTCGTTTCTTTCAAAGGTACACGCCGCGCGGCATTTCAGAATGTGCCGCAGACACTGTTGCCAGCGATTTTCTGCACTTTTGGTGCAATAAAAAACATACCCGGCAACAATGCCATGCAATTCGAAGAAGAAGACCAACAAAAACAAAACGCGCAGTATGGGATTTGACAGCGCGCATTTGCCGAAAGTGCGGCGCGTCGTTTCGAGGCTGGTATGCCGCGTGTATTTTTCGGGAATACGCGCAATACTATCGCGTGACAAACGCTCCAAGTTTCAACTAATTTGGTTACACCAGTTAAAAGATACAGTAAATAATGTAAACAAAAATCTGAAAAGCACGTGTCACAAGTGTGTTTCGAAAGTAAAATTGTACTACTTGTCACAAGTGTGCACAGAATTCCCATTCAAACTAAAATAGGCTTAAATTAATGGTTTAACCGACTTAATCAGTAAATTTTCAAAAACAAAAGGTTGCCTTGCCTTTAGAAAGTATGTGTGTACATAAATTTGTGAAAAACAAGAAAATTTTTCCACATTTTCCAAAAAAACATGTATGACGTGTGCACAATCATTTTGATGATAAATTGGGTACTAAAGCCCTATGCCAATTTTTATGTACAACGGTAAAAAACACGATTAAAAACCATTTCTGATCACTTTTTTCATTTTAATGCAATTTTTTTTTTTTACAAGGCAACATTTTTTCGATGGATCAACTATGGTCCCCTTGGAACGACCTGTCAAGTAGGAGCTTTTCTGTCAAGAAGGACCGCGAGGTTAATTTTTCAAAATTGATTTAAAAATCCATTTTAAGGTCTTTATAGTCGTACAAAGGGTTATTGTATTCAGAAAAATAAGCTTTATCGCTGTGAACAATAATATCAGCAATCTAAGCTTCGTTTTAGGACCCAATTGGTCTATGTCACAAGTGTGTATTGCGATATCCGGGAGTCAGAAGCGAGTTTCCAAAATCAGGTTAAAGCATCTTGTAGTGTTTTTTAAGTATAGCAAAACGTCATCATTAACTCATTTTTGACCAAAATGGTCTATGTCACAAGATAGCACACAGCTGACGTTGTTTTATTGGTATTCAATCAAAACAAGTTTGACTGATTTAACACGACTGTACTGCTCGGCACTTGGATACAGAATGAATGAAAAGTGAGAAAGAAAGAGAAAGCGCGCGTGAATGAATGACGTTTGTAGTTAGTGTCCATAAACTACGAATTTATAACGTTATACAACATCATTATCATGAACTTAAAGGGAGATGAAACGTTAGTACTTTGATTTGTTTCTCTATTGTGTGGATCATTAAATATTTATAGAGTGAATTTTCAGAACAACTGTTCCTATGCAGATAGAACCTTTTGAAAATTTAATCTAGATTTCACCACAAAATATTTCATTTACAGCGCAATTTCATAACAGTGGTGACATCTTGTGTAATTTTCATATTTTTAGTACAAAATATTGTACGCAATCTTGAATACAACATTGTTAGCAATGTTGAGTACGTTATTGCATGCAATATCTTTTCAACGAAGTAAAATTGCACATAACTTTGTGTTTGGTAATCAAATGATGCATAAAACTGAAAAAAAATAATTCATTTTAAATCTAAGCAGTTCTACATTGAACTCACAAGATCAATATGTTCAAAGTTTTAGGATCGAGTTCGAATACCGTCAGCTAAGGTGAATGGAACACATGGAGCATTATTGGCCATTGGTACTAGCAGTAATGGCTAAATAAGGGACATTACCACGTGCTGCGTATTTTGTAGGGTCATACAAAGCTGTAAAGTTTTACTTCGAATTCATTGAATTAAAACAATAGCCACTACCCGCGGGAGCAAAAGGGATAGGCTGTTTGTTTACAATCAAAAACAAACCATCCACTTTAACGACCCCCAGGTCTTTTGTGATCTCTATTGCAAGTTTCTGTTCAAACGTAGGTGTCCTAAGGTGGATGGAGAGAGCGCCCAAACCTCTTTCCACCCCAGGGTTCGAACTGACGACCTTCGGATTGCGAGTCCAACTGCCGCCAGCGATTCCACCGAAGCAGGCTAGGTTTGATGTGTTGTTTGTACTTAAAGCGTCATCCAAGGCCGGGAACGACGTTTATCTTCCTCATCCGATGGAAGGTTGGAGCAGATGGGAATCGAACCCATGATCATCCGCTTGCAAAGCGGACATCGTAACCATTCGGCCACGCACTGCCAGGGTTATAAAATTAAGCTTAAATTGCTGATATTATTTTTTCCCAGCGATAAAACTTATTTTTCTGAGTGCAATGACCCTTTGTAAGAACACAAAGGTTTAAAAATGGATTTTGGATTTTGCTTGACAGCTCGTTCCAAGTGGATCATAGTTGATCCATTGTAAAATATTGTTGTCATTTTTTTTTGCATTAAGAGGTTACATACATGAAGAAAATCACAATCACTCCTGAAAGTTTCATGAAGATATTTCATGATTAAACTGAGTAGAAGCCGATTTACTCTTGTGATTAGTGCGCTGCCCACGGGGAAGCGCTGTCTGTTTGTGTGCATGGGGTGATTGGTTATTATAATTGAATAATGACATCATAAGCGCAGTGCTTCTGGGGACGCGCAGTCCTGTTTTTTCGCGATAATTTTCGTCGTAAATGATCGTAAAAATTTATTCAAACTGGCAGTTTTAGTATATACTCATCAAACTATCGATTTTATGAAGAGTAAAGCGTAATTTATTTACTATTTTTGAAATTTGCTCGCGTTATCTAAATTGTAAAAACAGTAAAAATATACTGATAAGTCCAGCCCATAGCACTACTGCTCGGCTGGCACGCGTTCGATAAAAAAAACTTTTTAAAATATTCATCTATCTATCTTTCTGCAGCCTGCCTAAGATTTAAAATTTTCAACCGATAAACAAAATACTCATGGTCACATCACTGCCACTCGTGAATCCTGACCTCTTACCCATCTACTAACCCCCTCAAAACTCATGTGATACTTTGTCGGATTCCCATCCACTTCCCCGTGACCCTACCACTGGTCGTGGCCGGCGCCGGTATTGATCAGCATGGTAGGGGCCGTTGAGAAGTTGCGAAGCGAGGAAAGATAGCTCCCACTTAGCTTCCACGGCTCGTGGATGTAACTTCTGGAGGTCCTGGTCAATAACGGAGTAGCAACTGCGGGTGGGCACCTATGCTTATGCTTGTGCTTAGTAGAAGCCGATTTAGGCTTGAAATTTTGCCATGCGCAAAGTGAACTGTCAGACTTTGTGAGCGTTTTTCTCTAAACACAGAGTTGGTTTACGGGTACCACGTTATCTCGATATGGGATGGACCAAATTGGCTGATATTTGAGGTGAAAACTCTCCAGACACCTCCAAAAGCACGTGTTTGTGAGCACCCCGTGTGCATGACGGATCCTGATTTTCAAATTTAGCTTTTTTTTAAATACAAAAATCAAAAACTGAAAAATTTTTAAATGAAAAAAAATATTTTCGTCGTTTTTTTTTTAAATAAAGTTTGAAAATCGGCCATCGTCATGCACACGGGACCGGTTTAACGAGCCTTCACCAAAATGTTGAGCTGATTTGGTCGAATCAGTGTTGAAATATCATGGCACCCGTTTTAAGAAACTACTTAATTCATGTCTATAAAAAAATGTATATTTTAATGCCCTGAAAAAATAATAATAGAAAAGTTTAATTGTGTGCTCAGAACAACCTCTGACGTTTTTGCAGATTTACAGATATATAACCCCTTAAAATGAAAAAAAAGTGATCGGAAATTAAAAATATGAAATATGAAAAAGCACGTGTTTATGAGGACCCCTGTGTTCATGCTTTCCCTCACATTGAGTATGTGCCGAAATTGTGTTGGTCGGTGTAATCAATTGCCTTTCTTAGTAGTCTTACAAACTGTTAGAAGAATGTTGAACCTTTTCGACAGATTTGTAAACATTTTTAGTTTCAGCTGTATCTACCAGTAAAATTAGTACAGTTAGTTTTTTTTTTTAAATACCCTTTTGATACTTTTGATTATGTTTTGGTCTCAAACAAAGCTCGCTTCATCAGTCTCGATGAAACTTTGTCAATTTGTATGACATATATTCAAGTGCAACCGATGCAGTTAAAATTATCGCCACATCTTCGACAAAATGTCAAAGTTTTTGTGCTATATGTTGTATTTTCAACATTATTTCCGATTTTTGAAACCATTTTCATAGGGTATTTGATATAGTTTGCTATTTGACATGTCGATGCCTCTGAGCAACTCTCTACGAAATCGGCCGATTCGACCATTTTTATTTTTGGGGCCTTCCCTATGACCAAATAAGCTATTTTGCGTCATTGGTTCACCCATACAAGTCTCCATACAATTTTGGCTGCTGTCCATACAAAAATGGTATGTAAATATTCAAACAGCTGTAACTTTTGAGTTAATTTTCTGATCAAAACGGATTTTTTTTAAATCAAGACTAGCATTTTAAATGGGTGTAATATTCAATGTTTGGCTCTTTTAAAATGTTAATCTTGATTTAAAAAATTTCAAAATATTTTTTTCGAAAAGATTGGAAAATTTCACGAATGTTTTATGTATTAACATTGAAAATCGGACCATTAGTTGCTGAGATAATGTCATTAGAAAATGGTGGGTTGTTTTGGTGAGATTTAGAAAACTTCAATTTTCGTGTTTTTTTTTTCTTAAAGCGGGTCTATCTCAGCAACCCGAGGTCCAATCTTCAATGTCTCTTAGACAGTTTTATAGCAAATTTTCTGAACTTTTCAAAAAAAATATTTTAAGAAATGGTCACTCATGGTCACTATTTTTAAAAATTGAACAACTGTAAATATTACGCTGAAATCAAACTTTCGGTGGCTAAACTTGAAAACGGAGCCCTTAATCAAAAAATCTGTTCAGTTATTTTCGATTGCAAATTCAATTTTGCATTTAAAAATAATGTCAAACTTATTTTTGCCTGAAACTTCGATTTTTTCCAAAAATCACTATTTTTTCAAAAATTCATAACTCGGCGGCTGATTTTTTGACCATGTTTCTCTATGGCTCAAAAGTTGCGGATTTTTGTCCCCTAAAACATATCAAAAAATCTCGAAAATCAAAAAATACCTATTTTGGGAAATTCAGTTTTAGTGAAAAAAAAGTTGATTAAAAAATCTGCAATTTTTTTTCCGTGTACCTATTTTTTTCTCAAAAACTTTGCCGAAGATGCCAAATTGATCACAAAATTCAGTCAAAAGTTACAGCTGTTTGAATATTTACATATCATTTTTGTATGGACAGCAGCCATAATTGTATGAAGACTTGTATGGGTGAACCAATGACACAAAATAGCTTATTTGGTCATAGGGAAGGCCCCCACAAAGTTTGAGCCAAATCAAAAAATACAAATAAAATCCATTTCCGGTTTTGGTAGATAATTGCTCCTCTGTGCTCTCTTTTGCTAACTGCATAGGAAAACCAGCAACCAGCTTAGACAATGGATGTCAGAGGCATCGATATACTATCATAATCTTTTATCACCCTTCTGCAGTCTTGGCTCTATCTTGACACAGACGAGCAAAAAGCTTTCTTCCAAATAATCCGATCTATTATTCCCTCCCCTTTCCTGGACCTTAACCTTGTTTGCCGTTACCGGAAACGTAATTTATGATAAAATTAATTGTTAAAATCCATTTCATATCTCTCACAGCTTTTGTGATATAAGTCGCACAATGGCAATTGTCCTTGTCCACCCCCGCCCTACCACCTCCTTTGATACCAGTCTGCAATATGAAACCTTTTATCGTGGCCTCCAGACGACGTTCGCTCCTCGCCGGTGCATTCTTTATCTGGTTCGGGCGAAATCGACCCCTTTGGTACAAGCACCGATATAAAAGTTCAATTTATTCCCCCCGGGTGATGTATGACGAGAAATGGGAATGGCAGTGTCGGTGCAGCATTCCAAGAAGAGCAGAAACGCAAAAAGATGCAAAAATACGGCGTTGGTTCCTAATGGATTTGTTTGTTCTACGGCGGAAATGACGATTGGTGCAACCCAAGGCATCCCAGTAAAGCCACCACCCTGCCGCACGGTATCGGATCAGGCATCGGGCTTGTGCCAAGAGTTTGTCCAGAAGTTGGCGGACCCGACCTGGCAGTTGACAGAGGTGTCCCGAGTGGGGGAAAATGTTATGATACATGAATGCGTTGTACTTGAAGTTCTGGAAACAAAAAAAATGTAATACTAAAAATTTTAGAGCAAGAATAACATAAAAAAGAAGTTAAACGCATTTTGGTCAAATAATCTCTTTATAATCTAACCTTATCAAACCATAGCGCAACCAATCTTTTGAAGGGATCTTGAAGAATGCCTTAGGTTAGATTACGCCTTGTTTTTCTTTTCATTAGAATGCATTGTAACATCAGCGCTAAAGCGGCCAGACCTATTGCGTAAAGTCGTATCGCAGAGACATGATTCGTTGAATTGGGTTGAGTTTGAGCACGGATTGGTCATACAACAACATAGGGGAGATGGAGGTAAGACGGCCACCCTAGGGGAGAAGTCTAATAAAATTTACACAACAGATTATTTTGATCTCAAATTACGTACATATTGTTCTTCTACTAGTCTATTATAGAAATGAATTAAATTAGTTGGTCTAAAAACCAATTTTCAATACTTTTCAGCAATTAAAAAAAAATAATTGAAATCGTATAATATGAAATACGCGGGGTAAGACGGCCACCCATGTGGGGTAAGACGGCCAATGCTATAAATTAACTTAATAACTTTGCTAAATCCACCCAAACACTTACATGGTTGGTTCAACAGACTTCTCTGAACACCATAACTATTTTGGTTGAAAAAAACCAGGTTTCAAATGTGAAGAAAAATGCTGTTTAAAAAATTTCATATTTTGGCTCAGTGAATTTCATATTATTGCGACCACATTTTATGAAAAACTATGAATTTTTACTACAAAACAAACACAATTTGATACAAAAAAATTAGTTTGTGTATTTCGATTAGAATAAGTAAATCAAAATTATGTAAACAATATTAAAAATATTTGAAGACAGAAAAACATATTGTTATTTAACAAAAATGCCTAAGTTGTAATTCATGAAAATTGCATCCAGTTTCAAGTTCGGAAATATTTTTTTTTATTTTGAGCTATATACATACCATACCAAACAGCTTAGAACACCATACGCGGTGCCCGTGCTGTATCAAGAAGGTTGTTCCATGTTGCTCGGTTCTGGGCTGCAGCTCGCCAGTCTCCTAGGTTGCAGATCTTTCTTAGGTCCGCCTCGATCTGATTACCCCATCGTGCACGCTGCGCTCCTGCTCTTCGGCCAGTGCCGCCATCCGGTCGCGCGCGGTCAAAGAGCATCCTGACAGGATGGTCTTCGTCCATCCTCGCGACATGGCCGGCCCACCTGAGCCTCCCGATTCTCGCCAGGGTGACGATGGTCGGTTCTCCCAGCAGCGCGTGCAGTTCGTGGTTCATGCGCCTTCGCCACTCGTTCTGAGCTGTACGTACTCCACCGTAGATCGTTCGCAGCACCTTCCGTTCGAAAACTCCAATGGCTCGTTCGTCCTCTTGCCGCAGCGTCCAGGTCTCGTGGCCATAGAGGGCAACCGGTCTAATCAGTGTCTTGTACAGGGTCAGCTTCGTGGCGCGTTGCACTCGATCAGATGTCAAGGTTTTCCGTAATCCAAAGTAGGCGCGATTCGCGGAGTGGATACGAGTCCGGATCTCTAAGCTGGTGTCGTTGTCGGCCGTTACCAGCGATCCCAAGTACACGAATTCGCTCACCTCCTCCAGCACATCGCCATCCACAGCTAGAGGGGTGAGTCTTGGGGGGTCAACGTCCTTTGAGCCCCTCCCTTTCATGTACTTTGTTTTCGTCGTATTCATGGCCAATCCAATTCGTCCTGCTTGCGTCTTTAAGGCGGTGTAAACACTTTTCACCGTCTCTAGGTCTCTCGCTATAATATCAATGTCGTCCGCATAAGCAAGAAGTTGGACTGTCCTGTTGCAAATCGTGCCTCTCGTGTCTATACCCGCTCTTCGCACAACTCCCTCAAGCCCGATGTTGAACAGCGCATTGGATAAGCCGTCACCTTGTCGTAACCCTTGATGCGATTGGAAGGGGTCCGCTAGCTCCCCTGCCACTCGCACGTGACACATCACACGATCCAAGGTAGCCTTGATCAGCCGAGTCAGTTTGTCCGGAAATCCGTTCTCGTGCATGATCTGCCATAGCTGTTCGCGGTCGACTTTATCGTACGCTGCCTTGAAATCGATGAAGATGTGATGTGTGGGCACGTTGTACTCACGGCATTTCTCGAGGATCTGCCGGAGCGAGAAAATTTGGTCCGTGGTGGCCCGAGCGCCAGTAAACCCCGCTTGATAGGGGCCCACGAACCTCCGTGCGTACGGTGTCAGCAGACGGCAGAGGATATGGGAGAGGATTTTATAGGCCGCGTTGATAAGCGTGATGCCGCGGTAGTTGCCGAGGTCCAGCTTATCGCCCTTTTTGTAGATGGGGCACACGACACCATCCATCCATTCTGCTGGTAGTTTCTCCTCCCTCCAGATCTTAGAAATCACCAAGTGGATCGCCCTCGCCAACTGCTCTCCTCCATATTTGAAGAGCTCACCTGGTAACCGATCTTTACCGGCGGCCCTGTTGTTCTTCAGCTGCCTGATCTCCTTCTTCACCGTTTCCAGATCAGGTGCCGGGAACTGTTCGTCAGCAGCGGGCGGTCCAAGTTGGGCTTCAAAGCCGTCTCCATGCGCTACATCGCCGTTGAGGTGCTCGTTGAAGAACTGCTGCCACCTGTTCAACACCTCGCCTTTGTCCATAAGAAGGTTTCCCTCGGCGTCCCGACAAGTGTTGGCTTGCGGCGCATAGCCTTTGCGGGACCGGTTAACTTTCTCGTAGAACTTACGCGTCTCGTTCTGCCGGAACAGCTGCTCCATTTCGGCGCGATCGCGATCTTCCAGCTGGCGCTTCTTGAGCTTGAAGACCGTTCTCTGCTGTTTCAGCGCTTGTTTGTATCTGGCCACGTTCTCATCAGTTGCAGCTCTCAGCTTCACCGCATAAGCTGCTTTCTTCTCGTCAAGTAGCCGCTGGCACTCCTCGTCGAACCAGCGCTGCTTTCCAACTCGGACCGTACTACCTAGCGCGGCTTCAGCGGCACTGCCGATGGCCGAGCATATTCTGCTCCATCCATCGTTGAGCGAGGCAGCGCCGAGTTCCTCCTCCGTTGGCAGGCTCGCTTCCAGCTGCTGCACGTAGTGCTGAGCCGCAGCCGTGTCCTGCAGCCGCTCGGTGTTGAACGGCGGTGGGAGCCGGCTCCGTCGTCGGTGATACGTCGTCGACAGTTTTGAGTGCATGCTTGCACCCACCAGGTAGTGGTCCGAGTGGATGTCCGCACCGCGGTACGTGCGGATGTTCCGTATGTCCGAGAAGAATCGGCCGTCGATGAGGACGTGGTCGATTTGTGTTTTTGTTCGTTGGTTAGGCGATGTCCAGGTGACTTTGTGGATGTCTTTCCGGGGGAAGAATGTGCTCCGTACCACCATACCGCGGGAGGCTGCGAAGTTGATGCACCGCTGGCCGTTGTCGTTCGTGACGGTGTGCAGGCTGTTCGGCCCGATCACCGGCTTGTACATCTCCTCCCTTCCTATGCGGGCGTTCATATCTCCGATGACGATCTTGACGTCCCTCTGCGGGCAGCTGTCGAACTTCTGCTCCAGCTTCGCGTAGAACGCTTCCTTCTCGGCATCGGATGATTCCTCGTGTGGGCAATGTACGTTGAAGATGTGATAGTTGAAGAAACGGCCTTTAATCCTCAATCTACACATCCGGTCGTCGATCGGCTCCCAATCTATCACACGACTCCGCATCTTGCCCAACACTATGAAGCCGGTTCCCAGCTTGTTTTCGGCTCCGCCGCTCTGGTACATGGTGAGCTCCAAAGCATCATCCTCCCACATCTTCGCTCCCTTCCAGCACATCTCTTGCAGCGCTACAACATCGAAGTTGCGGGGTTTGAGCTCGTTCAACAGAGCGTACTCATACCCATCGAAACGTAGCGATCTGCAGTTCCATGTTCCGAGTTTCCAATCGGTGTCCTTTTCGTGCCTAGGTCTATGCCGTTTGTTCCGGATCCTTATTCCTTCTTGATTGTTCGTAATACTTGAATTTTCGGTATGCAGCCGGATTGGGGCTGCGATACCTAGTCTCGGGGTGGGGCTGCCACCTTGAAGCTACCGAGACCCAGCTCCGGTTTTCTCTCGACACCGTAACGGGGGCCTTTCTCTCGAGGCCTAACGGTATAGCTACACCCTCCGAAGAGGATGGAGCCCCCCTTCCCTGTCAGCATACTACCATAGTTCCCACCGGGGTTGGTTACCCGATCTTTCCAATGGTTACTAGTATCCCGGCTAGCGCCGCGGGGAGGCCAGGGTATCGGAGTTACTGGACAAGAGGCTAATGGACCACTTGGTGGGTCTATTTTATTCCTGCGGTACTCGAAGTACCTGTAGGGTCCTGAGTTATGTTTTAACCTTTTGTATACATTCTTGAAACCACACCTGCGATGATAAGTCTTGCGCGTTGTGACGTCATGATGATTTGACAGCTCGCTTGGGCTGCTGAGTCATTACGGAGCTGACGACGCGAACAGTGGACGCCGAGCAAGGACGCAACAAATGGCGACGCGGTGAAGAAAAAAAAAAGAAAAGTTTATCGGCCTTTGGATTTTTAGTAGCGCGGAAATTGTTGTAAAGTGGTTTTCTCGAGTTAATTGGTGATTGTACGCGGAATTATTGTAACAAAATGCAGGTAAAATAATGCAGCGGCGATGAGCTCAGCTAAAAGAACGAAAAAACAAAATGGCGGATGCCAAACAAAGCGTGCAAAGAAAAGTGAAAAAAAAAAAATAATTGTCGGGGGGGTTTTATTTGAACGCGGCGAGGCGGCGAGTGATTTCTTTTTCCAAAAGAAAAAAATGCGTCGGGTAAATGAAAATTACCCATTCATGGTGTTCCGGCCGAGTTCGGGCAGAATTCGGACGGAAATAATTTCCAACAAAATTCTTGCTGAGATGTTCGGTTTATATATGAGGATGCTGACAGCAGTTTGTCAGATCTTTATTTATTTGTTTTGTGATAAGAATTAGATGCGGATCTGTTAAAAAAAAAGTGATCGGCCGTCGTTGAGACGCGCAAGAGATCGACGCCCGCTGGGGTCGGTATGTGTTCGGCCGTCGTTGAGACGAGCAAGAGATCGACGCCCGCTGGGGTCGGTATGTGTTCGGCCGTCGTTGAGACGAGCAAGAGATCGACGCCCGCTGGGGTCGGTATGTGTTCGGCCGTCGTTGAGACGAGCAAGAGATCGACGCCCGCTGGGGTCGGTATGTGTTCGGCCGTCGTTGAGACGTGCAAGAGATCGATGCCTGCGTGGATCGATATGTGTTAGCGGGGTCTGAATATATGAAAAAAAAAGAAGATGATTTGATGATTTTTTTTATCACTTTCTGTTTGGTTGTAGATGGACGAATCTCGACCGTTGCCCGCGTTCAGGTGCGAACAGATCGAAGGCGGCAGGTTGGCCAAAGAGTGGCAGGAATGGAAAGGGTCTCTCCAGTGCTATTTTGACTCCTATGAGATCACGGATCAGAAGTTGATGAGAGCAAAGATGCTGCATTTGGGAGGACCGCAGCTGCAAAAGGTTTTTCGCAGCCTGGACGGAACGGAAGACTTCCCGGAGGAACTCGTTGAAAAACCTTGGTACGACGCTGCCATCGAAAAACTTGATGCCTATTTCAAGCCACGCCGACAGGATGTCCTCGAGAGGCACAAGTTGCGTAATATGAAACAAGCTCCGAACGAACGGTTTGCCCACTTCGTTCTCCGTTTGAGGCAGCAGATGCAGGATTGCGGATTTGAGAAATATCGTCCCAAGGTCCGGCGGATCATCGAGGAAATGTTGATGATCGATGTAATCGTGGAAGGGTGTGCGTCACAGGACCTGCGCCGGAAAATTCTGGCGAAAGATCAAACATTGGCGGAAATTGAAGCGATGGGAGAGTCGATCGAGAGCGTTCTCATGCAGGAGAAGGAGCTTGGCAAGGGAAATGACTCAGGGCGCAGTGCGTACAGCGAGGTGTGCAAGATCACCAAGGACAAGGGATCAAGAAGGCAAGCTCACTTCGAGAATCGGTCGAAGGATGAGGAGCATTGCCCGTGGACCTGTTTTGCTTGCGGACGCCGGGGTCACAAGGCGATGGACAAGGAGTGTCCAGCAAATGGCCGGAATTGCAACAAGTGTAACGCCATTGGCCATTTTGGGTTGAGGTGCCCCAAGTCGAAGCGGAGTTTTAAGCAAGAGATTCCCGAACAACCCTCGAAGAAGATCCGATCTGTGGAAGCAAGCGATAATCGGTCAGAGGAGATGGACATCAAGAAGGTGTACTACACTTTCTATGGCGGAAACACGACAAATGTGGTGGAAGTGAACATCGGCGGTGTTTCAACGGAAATGTTGGTCGATTCAGGCTCAGATGCCAATTTGATTACCTCGAAAACATGGCAAAAGTTGAAGTTCAGACAGGTGGAACTTTTGAGCTGCAGAAAGGGCGGGAACAAAATTCTTCGATCGTACGCAAGCGAAGTTCCGCTTGTTATTCTGGGCACCTTCCAGGCGGTGGTTATGGTTGGTGAGCTTTCCACTGAGGCGGAGTTCTTCGTCGTAGAAAATGGTCAGCGTGATCTGATCGGTGATTTTACGTCTAAACGTCTGGGCATACTTAAGGTGGGACTCGATGTGCAGAGTGTCCAGGGCGGCTCGACAGAGACGATGCCTTTCTCTAGTATCAAGGGTGCAAAGGTTCACATCCAAATGGATCCGGATGTTAAGCCGGTGTTTCAGCCTCTGAGGCGAATTCCAATTGCACTCGAGGACGCTGTCAACAAGAAGCTGGACGATCTGCTCAGACGGGACATCATTGAGGTGAAGACGGGTCCGGCAACCTGGGTATCCCCATTAGTCGTAGCGAACAAAGCAAACGGAGAGATCCGTTTGTGCGTTGATCTTCGACGGGTGAACCAAGCTGTGGTTCGGGAGCGCCATCCCATGCCGGTAGTTGAGGACGTCGTCGCAAAGATCGGGAGAGGAAGAATTTGGAGTGTGCTCGATATTAAGGATGCGTTTTTTTCTGTTGAAGCTGGATGAGGAGTCGCGAGACATCGTCACGTTCATAACGCATCGCGGGTTGTATCGCTTCACGCGGCTCACTTTTGGGCTGGTGTCGGCGCCGGAAGTGTTTCAGCGGCACATGGACGAAATGCTTGCTGATTGTGAGGGTGCTTACTGGTACTTGGACGATGTCGGTATCGTAGGAGATACTGTTGAAGAGCACGACGCTCGGTTGAACAAGGTATAATTCAATTGTGATCAATTGGTGGTTAGAAATAAATCGGTCTTCAAAATCTCTGTTTTTTTTTATTTACATTTTTGTAGGTGCTCAAACGGTTTGAAGATAATGGCGTTGTATTGAATTGGACGAAATGTAAAGTACGCGTTACCGAATTTGACTTCTTGGGATACAGGTTCAGCCCGCACGGCATTCGACCCTCGTTGGCAAAGCAGGAAGCGGTGCTGTCTTTTCGAAGGCCGGAAAACGAAAGCGAAGTGAGAAGTTTTCTGGGTCTTGCTAACTACATGGGCAAATTCGTGCACGATCTTGCCACTATCGACGAACCGCTGCGAAAATTGACGCAAAAGGGAACAAAATTTGAATGGGGAGACCAAGCGGAAGCAGCCTTCGTTGAAATTAAGGGTAGAATCGCAAACGCGCAGTGTCTTGGGTTTTATCGAGTAGAACACGTAACAAGTGTCATTGCTGATGCTAGCCAGTATGCGTTGGGGGCCGTTCTCGTTCAAACAGATTCCCAGCAGCAGTCGCGGATAATCTGTTTTGCCTCCAAGTCGCTCACGGACACGGAACGTCGATACTGCCAGACAGAACGAGAGGCCTTGGCGCTAGTTTGGAGCGTTGAACGTTTCCAGATATACCTCATCGGAAGAGAGTTCAACCTGTTGACGGACTGCAAGGCTTTGACATTCTTGTTCAAACCCACATCACGACCATGTGCACGCATCGAAAGGTGGGTTCTTCGCCTGCAAGCGTTCCAGTACAAGACTGTGTTTATTTCCGGGAAGGACAACATTGCAGACGCTCTCTCAAGGTTATCAATCACAGTTCCAGTACCATTTGATCTCTCGGAGGAGTTGACAATTCAGGAGGTTAGTGGTGGGGCTGCTTCGATGATCGCTGTGAAGTGGGAGGAAATTAAAACCGCTAGTGGTGCTGATCTTGAAATACAAGAGGTTTTTCAAGCACTGGAGTCGGGTTGCACTGACGAGATGTCGCTGCCGTACAAAGTGATTGCACCCGAGCTGTGCCGAGTTGACGGAGTATTGTTGAGAGGTGACCGGATTGTAATACCTGACAGGCTGCGCGAACGCGTTATTCAACTGGGACATGAAGGGCACCCTGGAGCACGCGTAATGAAAGAGCATTTACGGTCGACGGTTTGGTGGCCCAAGATTGATCGACAAGTTGAGGATTTTGTTAAAGCTTGTCGAGGATGCACATTAGTCTCAGCGCCTAACCCGCCCGAACCAATGATCCGAAAGGAGCTACCCGTCGGACCGTGGCAGCAAATTGCCATTGATTTTATGGGCCCGCTTCCGGATGGCGAAAATCTGTTGGTTTGCGTCGATTATTATAGTAGATACGTAGAGGTAGTAGAGATGACGGATATTTCGACAGCGTCCACCATCAAGGAACTGCTAACAGTATTCTCGCGGTATGGTGTACCCGAATCTATTCGAGCAGACAACGGCCCACAACTTTCATCAGCGGAGTTTAAAGAGTTCTGCCTGGAATATGGTGTGGCATTAGTGAGCACAATACCGTACTGGCCGCAGATGAATGGCGAGGTCGAGAGGCAAAATCGGTCAATGGGAAAACGTCTACAGATTGCTCACGACCTTGGTCTGGATTGGCGTGTTGAACTACGAAAGTATGTGTTGACGTACCACTCTACAAAGCACTCAACCACCGGTCACTCTCCGGCGGAGCTGATGTTCAACCGGAAGTTGCGAACAAAGTTGCCGTGTATTCCTACTACAACTGCTGACGATGGAGAGGTGCGCGATCGTGACCGAATCGAGAAGGAAAAGGGAAGAATGTATGCTGACAGGAAGCGAAATGCGACGTTTAGTGACATCACGGTGGGTGACACGGTAGTGGCGAAGCGTATGAGAAGGCAGAACAAGGTGGAGTCGGAATTTGCGCCGGAAGAATTCCAAGTGGTTCGGAAGAAGGGAAGTGACGTGACTATTAAGTCATCGGTCGATGGGAAGCAGTACAGGAGATGCTCTACACACCTCAAAAGGGTTCGACGTGCGGGAAGTGATGAAACACCATTCGAAGATGGTCCTGTAATGGAATCTGTTGTGGATAGTCCGGAACCGGAGTTCGCCGGGGATGCGAACATTGGCGAGCTTGAAGAAAACGGTGATTTGAATGAGACGGTTGAAGAGGGTCCGTCGAACTCAAAGAGAAAGCGATGTGAACCGAACCGCTTCAAAGATTACATTCCATATTGATGATGTTTTTCAGATTCGTATTATTTGAATAAAGTTAAGGAGGGATGTAGGGTCCTGAGTTATGTTTTAACCTTTTGTATACATTCTTGAAACCACACCTGCGATGATAAGTCTTGCGCGTTGTGACGTCATGATGATTTGACAGCTCGCTTGGGCTGCTGAGTCATTACGGAGCTGACGACGCGAACAGTGGACGCCGAGCAAGGACGCAACAGTACCTATGGTACGCCATGTCCAGTCGTTCGCCAACCGAGCTATATTTATACTATTTTAAACAATATTTCTGGCAAAGGTGACTCCACATGCATTATTTAGCATGAGGAACAGTATTGCTGAACATTTTAGTAATATTCATTAGTAAACTTATTAAAACAGTGGGGCACTATGGTACATTGGGTGGTCAAGTTTCAAAAAAGTGACCTTCTCCAAATATTTTTTGGTATTTTTTTCTCGAAAGTAAACATTCTAACTAAGAAAAATCCAAATTTTCAAAGCTCTAAGTTTGTTCATTACGGAGATACGCAAGCTGAAACTCAAAAAATGGAGTAAAAACTAGCGTTTTTCGTGAAAAAGGCTGATTGTTTAATTTTAACATAGCTCAGCCATTTTAAATATTTTATTAGGACAATTATACATCGTTGGAAAGGTAATGAGATAAGCTTTGAAACTATTTATAAATAAAATGTTGTTTCCAAACCAAAAACTGAAGTTTTCATCGAATAACTGGAGCATTTTTTTGACAAAACTTATTTTTTTGTGTTTGTTAATCGAGTACTTTTTTTGCTAACCGATGCTAAACATGAAACTAAGATCACTTGAAAGATTGGATTATAATCTAACATTGCTGAAATTTCCAGCCTGCGATTTTTTGCGTTTTCGGAGATATGCCATTTTGAACATTTACGTTTTATCAAAATTTGCTGCAATCTACATATGCGCCCGTTTATTTCACTTGCTTTGCTACCTACTTCGTGGGCATCGTCGCTTCAAAAATCAATAACTGGTTTCAAGAAGTTCGAAATGACATTATTGGAATTTTCTGTTGCCTACATTTAAAATTGAGTACCTTAGTCAAAATAAGGTATTCGTACCGAAGTTTCTCAAGCGAAACTGGAGAATCTCAGTTTTATACCGAAAAAAGTATTCAGCAAAATGTTTACTTAGCATGATGAATTTCTGCGATCAATCTATGTTGGTTAGTACAAAACATCATAAAAAGTACCTTTAACATATCCTGAAGCTGTCACAAACTCTATAATCAAATGAATTTTAAGAATATGGTTTGTATTTTATCGTTTTACTTCATAATTAATATTTTGAATAAAATTAATTTTTCTGTTATTTGATTTAACAATTAAAATTTTCGCAATTTATGCCCGTAAGGGTGGGGGGGGGGGGGTTTCTCAAGTTATATGGCATGGACTCACAAAAAGAAACACACAGTAGTAAATAATAAATATTTGACTTAAAATGAGTTTATTACGCTTAACCAAATTTTGTTGGTGGGGAGGAGGAGAGGGGGGGGGGGGGTGAAAGTAAGAGGAGTGAGGGGTTGTGTCCTTAAAGTGGGGATGTATTAGCTTATCCATAATTTAATAATATAAACTTGCAATACAATATATACGCAATTCTGTTGCACTTGCAAATGTATGAAAAGACTATTTATTATAAACAATCAACTATTGAAAAACATGAAAAGTCATAAAAATCGACGTATATAATTTCAATACCATACAATTACCCAAATTCGTATGAAAAAAAAACATTTAAAAAGCAAAAAAATAATTTGGCCGCTTGTTTGTATGGAGATGGCCCATAGTGGGGTGGCCGTCTTACCCCGCCTGGCCGTCTTACCCCCAGCTTCCCTAATTCTGAATTTTACGGGGAAGGAAGAAGGAAGGAGTAATCAGACAAATTTTTTTGGGCATATTATCTGATATATTTATTCAAGTTTTTGCATCCTTTCAAACATGTGCAATTTTTTTTTATCAGCAAAGCTGTGCATTTAAAAAAAACATTTCAGCGAGTTTTCGAATGTTTCAAACGTGAGCAGAGACTTAAATTTTCAGCATCGATAATTATGATTAATTTATGTATGTTTTTAATTTTTTATCATTTTAATTATTTCTCTTAGTTTACCAATAATACCATAAATCACACAAAATGATTATTGTTATGCAATTTAGCGAAACGTCCATTCGGCGACACAACATTCGGCGAAACAACATTCGGCAAAACAACATTCGGCGAAATTACCGGCGGTGAAACGACATTCGGCGAAATGTACCAGATTCGTGCTGTGAGATGTTTTGGTTGAATTTAAAAAAATATAATTCAAATACTTTCAGAAATCTCGCTTACTTTTTCAAAAGGTCTTATGTGCATAAGAAAACCCAAGGCGCATTTCTGAAGTTTTTTTTGAAAAGGTCCAATAAACCAAATTTTCAGTTTTTACTTTTTGGGTGTTTTTGAAACCGCCTTGAGTCAAGGGTATTAAAAAACACCCAAAAAGCAAAAACTAAAAATTTGGTGTTTAGAAAAACGACTCTACAAATAAAAGTTTAAAAACTAAAAATCAGAGGTGCGAAACTTATCACTTCTCTTGTTCTTTGTATGAATGAAAATATTGAAACCATCAATCAGATAATCATCAAATTTGTATTGACTTGTTTTTGTTTTAGACATTTAGAAAAATTGTATTGAAACAAAAACAAACCCTAACTGACTCTTTTATTGAACTCGAAATGGCTTGAATTAAAGACCTAGCAGTGTTGCATATCCGGCATCAGAGGCAGAGCACAAGAAAGTACCACGAATGTCCACCCCGCTCATCCATCCAGCCCGATGTCTTCGGAGAAAGCCAGCTCGAATTTAGCTTATGATCTCCAGGGAAATAGGCCCTCTTGCCGAGGGGGAAGGGAGCAGAAAATGGCACAGTGGGATGAGAATAAATAATGGCAAATAATCATCGGTGTGGACTTTGGGCGGTCGTGTGCGAAATTTAGTCCCGCTGTATTTCGGCTCGGATGACGAACAAGTAGGACTGACGTCCGGGGTCTGATTGAAATTTGGTTGGCTGTGTTTTTCGGATGGAATTTGCGAAGTTAAATGGCTCGTTGTGCTGGAAAAGGGGTTATTACGGAACCAGTCAGCCCTGTGAAAACATTTGCCAGCCCCGTACACATGGCGAGGCCGCAGAGCCCTCAGATGGAGGTTTGACTGTAAATGCATAATTGTCGTACAAGAAAACAGCTGTTCTTTTTTGGTTTTCTGGTAGAACAATTTGACAATTATGTTTTTTGTTAATCAATGTACAAATTATTACGTAGGACAATTTTGCTCTATTTTCTACAGCCCCTCGTAGGCATGCACATTTCATTTTGAATGCATTCCAAGCTTCTGGTTTCCGGTCCGGTCCAGTTCGGTTGACTCCACCTGATCTATGCGGAGCAGCAGTTGAAGCCGGGACCCGTTTGATCTCCAGGTTCTCCTTCTCTGAGCCAAAGGGAAAAATTGCGGTCCCAAAGAAGCAGTTCCGACGCTCGTTCATTTCATCACTTCTGAGGGGCTCTCGAGTGAGATTCGCAATGAAAAGAGGGGGGCCATAATGGTCAATAAATAAATTCAAGTGACAGTTTATTGCTGTCGGCTAATTTTGCGTCGATGTATGAAGATTGGCGCCCTGAGAGAGGTTCCACCAATCCGACGGCAATCCGAGAACCGATGATCCCTGGACTTTCTTGGCAGGTTTCTTCCAGGCCAAAGCCAAAGGGTGAGCCAGACGATGAAGTCAACGACTGTGAAATAGAAATGTCTCCGGCGGGATAAATAATCTGTTTGTTTATGCCTGGGAATGCAGAAGGAGATATTTTTCAGCCCGACTGGAGCGGATTCTTCCCGTCGGTCGGTCCTTTTGCGGTGATCCGGGGATGGCAGCAACCGCAATGTAACGCCAGCCAGCCAGCCAACGCGGTTGAATGGCCAACTTTAGGCTAGCCTTTCGAGCGGTATCGAGTTGTTGTTGTTTCCCCGGAGGAGCATAAATTTTGTACCTTTCACCGGTGTAAGACCGAAGCCGCAAGGAGTTAAAGTGGATTTGCTTCGGGGATTTTTTATCACCACTGGTGAATGTTTTGGAAATGCACATAAAAATGAGGAGATTTTAAACGATAGGTAATTTCTAATGGATAGAATGGTTAAAAATGTGTACGAAAGTGTTTTAAACAAGTTGTTTAATTCCGTAGTAACAGTTCAATAGGGCGAATCTGCGTTTTTAAACAAGCGGTCTATCCCCCTCTTACTTGACGTGAACTGCCACTTGAGCAAAAGGGATATACTGCTTACAAATGAAGATTCGCCCTATTAAACTGTTCCTACGGAATTGAAGTTAGGCTACAGTTATGACAAACTCAACTACATACCATGCTTTAAATGCAATTCATTAAGCTTTTCTTAATTACACAAACACATGAGAAAAAAGTTTTTTTTTGTGAAAAATGTATGCAGAAAAATACTTTTTCACTTATTTCGTCAGCAGAATCGTCTTCTAACATATCCAAAATTTTGGTTCATGTGGGAAATTTACCCCAAGGGCAAAATACCCGTTAAGTTTTTAACTTATACCCAATAAATTTTGAAGTCGGCCTCCCTGACAAACACCCTTACAAACGGTGCACAAAGTATACTAGCACAAAAGGTGATTTCTAGTAGAGTTCAGTAAAAGTGAGTCTTTCTGAAATATATCTAATTGACAAATTTTAATTAAGAGGCAGTATTTGCAAATATTGCTCGGTTTGTTCTAGAGGTCGTATCGAGGTGCTCCGATTTGGATGAAACTTTCAGCGTTTGTTTGTCTATACATGAGATGAACTCGTGCCAAATATGAGCCCTCTACGACCATGGGAAGTGGGGTAAAACGGGCTTTGAAGTTTGAGGTCGAAAAAACAAAAAAAAAATTGCTCGCATTTCCGTAAAACTTCATCAATTTCAACTCTCTTAGATGCATTCGAAAGGTCTTTTGAAGCACTTTAAAATGAGCCATAGACATCCAGGATTGGTTTGACTTTTTCTCTTAGCTTTTGAAAATTACTGTCAAAAATGGATTTGTTCGAAACCTTAATATCTTTTTGCAACAGCCTCCAACACCCATACTCCCATAGGTCAAAAGATAGGTAATTTCATGGACCATAAGCCTACTGTCTTAATTTTTTGGCAAATCGCAGTTTTTCTCATAGTTTTTCAATTTTTCTAGAACAAACATTTTGCAACGTTAGTTTTTGCCCTGTAGGCCAAGAAAACGGCACTTTTTGGTCTCAATTTTGTCATATTCGGAATCCTCGGACAATTTCACGTAAGTTAGAAGTATTGGAGCTGTAATTTTAATTTAAAAAATAATTAAGTAAAACATTTTTGAAAAAAGAAATAGATCTTATTTACCCTATGATTAATACGTCTAATGATGTATCAAGTAGGCGAAAATCTGTTATACCTCTAACCCAACAAATTGTTAATAGTAGTTGCAAAAAGAAGATTTTTTCAGCACGTGTCGTACATTTATCCAACGAGGTTCATCGAATTGGATAAATACGACAAGTGCTGAAAAAATCAAGGTTTGCAACGAGTTCCATACAACATTTTTTGCATTTCTGAAAAACACCCATTGAGTGAAATTTTAAGTCGAATGTTCATGTATTTTGTCAATAAATCGTTTAAATAAAAAAATATTGAAAAGTATTACTTTTCAAAACAAGTGCTGACGAGTTCAACTTTTCAGTATCCATTTCAGTGCTGAAAAGTAGAACTTTTCAGCATTTGTTTTGAAATGTGTTTCTATTAGATTCTGTTATTTTGAATAGATAAAAGCAGGCTGTTTCGTCACGCGAGAATGACAGGAAAAGTAGGAAGTTTCAAGACGGAATTGCAAAAAAATATTTTAATTCATTCTAAATGGCAATTTTTCCACTCAAATTTACAATTCCAACACTTCTAACTTACGTGAAATTTTCCGAGAATTCCGAATATGACAAAATTGAGACCAAAAAGTGCCGTTATGGCGGCCTACGCCCCCTAACTAACGTTGTAAAATGTTTGTTATAGAGAAATCGAAAGACTATGAGAAAAACTGCGATTGGCCAAAAAGTTAATACCATAGGCTTATAGTCCATGAAATTACACATCTTTTGACCTATGGGAGTATGGGTGTTGGAGGCTGTTGCAAAATGATATTAAGGTTTCAAAAAAATCCATTTTTGACAGTAATTTGCAAAAGTTAAGAGAAAAAGTCAAACCAATCCTGGATGTCTATGGCACATTTTAAAGTGCTTCAAAAGACCTTTCGAATGCATCTAAGAGAGTTGAAATTGATGAAGTTTTACGGAAATGCGAGCAATTTTAAGATTGTTTATGTTTTTTTCGACCTCAAACTTCGATGCCCGTTTTACGCCATGGTCATAGAGGGCTCATATTTGGCATGAGTTCATCTCATGTATAGACAAACAAACGCTGAAAGTTTCATCCAAATCGGAGCACTTCGATACGACCTGTTACACATTGGTGAAAAACTCGCTCGCTTATATCTTATAGCTTTAGTAGCCGTACAATTAAATATACAATGTTGTGCCTTTTCATTATATATTTCTAAGAGACCCAGCAAAAAAATAATAAAAAAGTTATATTTTTGGACAATAAAAAAGGAAACAATTTAAAGTTTAACAGAAAACTAGTACTACGTTTTGTTCAGAAACTCATGCCAAACATTTTGCTACAAAAAGCTCATGAAAAGATGATTTCAATAAAAAGTTCTATATCAAATACTATTACAAAAATCAAAAAAGGTGCAAAAAATTTTGTACACCTTTCGAAAAATTTACATAAATAAAGTTTTTTGTTGACAAATCACCATACATCCAGTCTCCCAACTCCAAAACTTAATAGGCATCGTTGACTGATAAGAAAAATAATTTGGATTGAATATATAAAGTTTATTAACTGCTTAGTACCGTAAACTGGGGTCAATCGGGACACATGGGGCGAATTGGGACAGCAGTTTTAACCATGTTGGAGCACAATATTTTGATTTTTCTGGCTGGTTTTGGTTAGAACAGACTCTGGTCAACAATATGTGTACATCCATTTCCAAATTCAAAAGCTTTAAGGTACCACTAAAGCCGAAATCTGGTCAATTTTCGTATTTTTTGCCAACACTTCCAAAAAATGTCGCGCAACATAAATTGATGTTGCAAGGTAACCAGTCAATACAATTCGAATTCTGAAACGGAATCTAACTAGAATCGTATACGAATTCCTATTCAAACACTTCTAAAAACTGCTGTCCCTATTCAGACTATAGTCTCGATTCACCCCAGATTACGGTATAAACAATTATATAACTCTGGAAATTATGTATAAAATCTTTATAAACTTAGTATTGCAAACTTTTATTTCAACTAAATGTCAATATATTACCATAAAATTGTTAAATAAACATTTTGGAGTGGGTATAATACCGTTTTGGGGGTATTTGAATCGATAAAATAGATTTTTCTGTAGGTTCTATCCCATTCCCCAGAATCCCATTCCCCAGAATTCCATTCCCCAGAATGCCATTCCTCAGAAATCCATTCCCCAGAATAACCCATTCCCCAGAATCCCATTCCCCAGAATGACCCATTCCCCAGAAAAAAATATTTTTACTATGAATGTACTTTATTCCAATAAATGAACAGTTTTAAAGTGTGAAGTGTTCGGATTCCGCCTTTATTGTGATAACTGCTGACAAAAGTTGAATGTTTCCTTCATTAAAGAAAGGAAAACTCCTTTGACTTGTGATAATTGCTGACAAAAGTTGAATTTTCCCTTTAAAGTTGAGTTTTTTTTTTCTTTAAAGCAGGGAAAACGCTCTTGTCTGTCAGTACTGCTGAAAAAAGTTTGATTTTCCCTTCAATGTTGAATTTTGACTTCTTTAAAGAAGGGAAAACTCTCTGGTCTGGCAATACTGTTGCCAAAGGTTTAATTTCCCTTTGGAGTAGAACTTTCCCTTGATTTTCCCTTTTTTACAAAAGGGATAACTCTCTTGACTGTCTAACTGCGGGCAAAAGTTGAAACTCCCTTGACTTGTGATAACTGCAGCAGTTATCCCTAGTATAGAGAGTTTCCCCTTCTTAAAGAATGAAAAATTATCAATTAGTGTCAGCAGTTATCACAAGTCATGATGCCTTCTTTAAAGCGATTCTAATATTGAATTAATGTTGAAAATTTAATTAATCATGCCAATTGACCATTATGCGCCATTATGCCAAATTATGTTATGCCAAACAGCGTTATGCTAAATGGCATTATACCAAATGGGAAACATAACATGTTTTTCAAGATTTTAAATATTTCTGGGGAATGAGTCATTCTGGGGAGTGGGATTCTGGGGAATGGAATTCTGGGGAATGGAATTCTCGGGGAATGGGATTCTGAGGAATGGGATAGAACCTTTTCTGTATATTCTATCGATTCACAGACCCCCGAAACGGTGTTATACCCACTTGACAATGTTTATTTAGCAATTTTATGGTAATATATTGACATTTAGCTGAATTAAAAGTTTGAAACATTAAAAAGAATAAGTTTAGAAATGTTTTATACATAATTTCCAGAGGTATATCATTTTTAATACTAAGTAGTTAGTAAACTTTATATACAATCCAATTTTTTTTAAATCAGTCAACGATGCCCATTTGGAGTTGGTAGACTGGATTTATGGTGATTTGTCAACAAATAACTTTATTTATGTTAATTTTTCGAAAGGTGGACACACTTTTTTGCACCTTTTTTGATTTTTGTAATAGTATTTGTTATAGAACTTTTTATAGAAATCATCTTTTCATGAGCTTTTTGCAGCAAAATGTTTGGCATGAGTTTCTGAACAAAACGTATACTATAGTACTAGTTTTCTGTCAAACTTTAAATTGTTTACATGTTTCATCACAAAATGTGCATAGTGTCCAAGGGGTGTAAATACTTTTTTTACATACTGTAAGTCTTTGGATGACCAAAACATCACAACATACACGACTCAAAAAACTATTCGGATCAAATTTCCATAATGTTTAAGCTTCTAACTCATACAAACTAACTAGTTGTAGTAAATTAAAAATAAGCTTTGTGAAATATTAAAAGAGAGACCAAATATACTAATAAATTGAACAAATCAATAGCGCAAAATGCATCAAAATAATTTCTAATGGAAAAATACAGCGAAATTTCCATGAGAGTCACTAGTTACGAGAGTAAGCTGTAGGTTACAATATCCAGTAGGTTGATCCAAATCCGAATAAGACTAAATTTCAAATTTCGATTCTTTTTATCCAGTTTGTACGGGAAAAATCGTCAAAATGTTTCAGTTTATACCTGCAGAGGGAAGGATTTCTGTAGTCAGAATAACTTGGAATTGAGGGGATAGCCCCGTGGTAGCCGGATTTGGGACACCCTAATATTCATCAATAACTATTTAGAGGCCAAAGAGTTTGTTTTTAACAATTCGTTGTTCTGCTGGTAAATTTAATTGAAAAAATAAGTTGATTCAGACTTTAATCCATCCATTGCAATGGTTTATATAAATTAACTATAGGTCCTTCTGTATAAAAACAAATTCACTCTATATTTCAACAGTACTTTGAAAATTGTTAAATACGTCCAGAAATGCAATGTTTCTAGCACCAATCAAGTCCCACTCACGTAACAATTTCAACGGGAGTCCAACCGCAGTAGTGTAGTGAATAAAAAATCCTCCAAAATTCACTTCAGTTCGCTCTCCACTGGATCACTAAAAACCCTTGCTCCATCGCAACACAGCTTCGCGTTTAGTCCAATAACCACAACATTAGTGCCCACTATCGTGGTAAGTGATTGTCGCTTTGGCGCGGCCACGGTCACCGAAAATGTTCCTCCGTGCACCAGAGTGGGCACCAGTATCGTTTGAAGTGCACCTGTTCCGCTAAACGTGTGCCATCATCATCAGAAGCAGCAGCAACAAGGAAATGGAAGCATCATGTATCCGAATCAGGCGAATGTTTTATTCAACATCATCGACGCCTGCAACTTCCCGTGTGCAGTGTGGCTGTGCACGTGATCATGCGACAAAAATTGAAGGCCAAAATAAATAAAAACCACGGAAAAATAGGGGCCCGGCAAACAACCTCATAGAAGTAGTAGTGTGCAAAACAGAGTCATCGGGAAGCGGATTTGGCGGGTCAACTTTCCGGGGGTTTGGACTGTAGATTCGAGAGCCCGAGGCCATCACCAGAGCTACTGCTGACTATAGCTGACGGTGACCGGTCGTAGGGGAGGTTGGGTAATTTAAGTCATAGCTGTTGATTAGGAGAAAACATCTCACGATTCCTTGGCATCAACGAGTGTAAGTACACGGAGAAAAAAGGAGTTCCCAAAATCGTGAACAAGCGTTCATGAAAATGGGAACCTCGAACAAAGTGTTCAAATCCCATGTTGGAAAATCAATTATCTTTTCAAATATGTAATAACATTGGGGGGTTTCTTCTTTAATTGTGCCACTACAGCCAAAACGCTGAAAAAAACTTGGCAATTTTTTGAAAAGGAGAAGAATCGGTCTAATACAGATCGGATTCGTTAATTCTAATTTCGCTTCTTCGAATGTCCGTGTGTTCGAATGCTCGCTAATTCGAACGTATTCGAATTAAAAAGCACTCAACCGTCAAAACCAGTTGTCAAACTGATGTAGACGTTTCAACTCAATCGGCTTACTTTTCATCACCGAAAATAAGAGTACTGAAATAGTAGTTTATGCAACAAGTTGCAAAAAGAGGATTTTTGCAGCACGAGTCGTACATTTATCCAACGAGGTTCACCGAGTTGGATAAATATGAAGAGTGCTGAAAAAAATCTAATTTGGAACGAGTTCCATACAACATTTTTTGCAATTCCAAAAAACACACAATGAGTGAAATTTTATGTCAAATTTCCATGTATTTTGTCAATAAATCGTTTGAATAAAAAAAAAATTGAAAAGTGTTACTTTTCGAAATAAGTGCTAAAAAGTTCAACTTTTCAGCACCCATTTGAGTGCTGAAAAGTAGAACTTTTCAGCATTTATTTTGAAAGGTGTTGCTATTCGATTCTGTTATTTTTGGTACAGAAAAGTAGGCTATTTCGTCGTTCAAGAATGACTGGAAAAGTAAATAGTTTCACGACGGAATAGAGGCGAAAATCGTGACGTCATAAATGAATTCAAGTCACTCAAAGTTCATTTTGTGAGTGACTTTAACATTTTGGCCTAGTTTGACAGCTACATTGTCAGCAGTTTTCTGTGGGAGAGAAAAGGAGGCGAATACTTTTTGAAAATCATACCTGTCAAAATTCCTAGCCTCAAAATTTTATCGCGAGTTGCTTTTCTCCTCTGTTGCTAAAAATTAATTTTACCACTCATACTGAATAAATTTTGAACTTTAAAAAATAAAAAAAAACCAAGATTAAAAAAAAATTCTTGGATTGAAAAAAACATAAATTTTCGAATTTTTAAATTCGTATTTTTTTTTTAAACGGATTGATTTGAATAATTTGAAAACTGCACCACTGAAATTTTCTATAAAAATATACATCAACTCAACTTTTTTATTTATTTACTAAGGTGGTCATAACTTGAGACAGGGTTGCTACAGAGAGAAGGGAAATACTCAATACTCTTTCGTTGCTAGGTCTTCGATCTATTGGACTCGTTGCGGTAATTAGTGGCTCATAAATATTGCAGTTTTGGCCCTCCTCTCGTTTGATTTTACAAAAACAAAAAAAAAAACAGACTGATTTTAAAATTCAGTGATGCTTAAAAGTTTGTCTCTCCTGACAATCTTCACCCCGGAGCTCACTACACCTGGCTGACCCGGTCCCGACCGGAACAACAAAAACGCCACCAGAATCACATCCCGGTGGCCACAATGTGGCCGGGTCCAAAGTCAAACACTGCCCAACCCCCCGAAAACGGGTTCCAATGCATTTTTCCGATGACCAACCGGGCGTGTGTGTGTGTGTGTGTTTGGTGGCCACCAGTTGTTGCATCATTCAGTGGGTGGTGGGTGGCAGGGAGGAGGAGATTCGTGAGGTTACCACGCGACTCTGCGGTGCTGTTTGTATCGGTGTGTGTGTGCGCAATAAAAACAATAATAAAGATTCGACGTGCTGGAAAACACTCCCCGTAACATGATGGCGATGGGGGTATAAAAAGGTGGTCCAATACAGATATAGCGCACCACCACCACCACCACCACCACAGTATCGAAACAATAATAATAAACGAGGCAAGTTTTTAAAATAAGCTTCGTTTTCCATTTTTAATAACAAAAACAAAAGCAGAATTTTTCCACTCTGCTCACAAAGTATGTTTGGGGGCCGTGTTTGTTATTGCTGCATACTTTCGCTTTATTGTGATCTTTTGGAAAACTCAATTCAATAGTTTGGAGGTTTTGTGTGTGTTCCGTTTCGTATCATGTTTATCTGATAGGATAAGAGTGTATTGTGCATTTTGTGGAAGGGTTTTTTTTATACTTTTTATCATCAAAGTTCATGAACATGATTTGTTTTTTTTAAAGCTATCAATGTTACAGTACCTACATTATTTCACATCGAACCAGCAGGATTCAAATCAAAAGTGTTCCGGTTTGACTCACATTTGGCAAACATCCCCATGCCAAAATAATTTAATACTTTTTTTTGTTAGGTGATAACAGTAATGTTTGTCCTAGTTTGGGTATTAAATAAAAGATAAATTTTAGACGATTTACGAAAAATATTTTTTTTTTTTAAATCATATCCCCACAAACTAATTTCAGGCTAACTTATTTTAGCTCGCACAGTGAGATAAACATTCTCTTTTAAACCAATATTGAGCATGTTTACAAAAGCTGATAATTTGTGTTTACAAAATATTTGAAAAATGGTTCCATTTGGTTCCATTTGAACTGGAAAGACATTCTGTAAGCAAATCCGGTAACTCTATGTTGTCGAATTTGTAAACATTGTAATCTAACATAATTCGTCAACATTGTTGTATTTACTTGATCCCCTTTTTGGTATCGCACTATGTTAGGCTGATAAGGGTATTCAATCAGAAGAATTCTTCGAGTCATGCCAAGCGTTTTAAAACATATTTTAAACCAGCATTTTCAAAATGTCAGGGGTGACTTCACCCTACTTTTAACATTTTGAAGAAATCTTCAGCAAAATGTTTCTTATTAATCGAAACTATTGATTTTCTATCAGTTACAGCAATTTTACGTGATGCCTGAACATTTTTGTTCAAAATATATTAGGTTAGTATGTAAAATATATAAAAAAAAAACAATATTTCAATAAACATTCTCTTTTAAACCAATATTGAGCATGTTTACAAAAGCTGATAATTTGTGTTTACAAAATATTTGAAAAATGGTTCCATTTGCAGTAAGTCTTCTACAGCTATAAAAAAATACCAAACCTATTTATTATGCTTGAGGCTGATTCCAGTGACTGTAAAATGGGATCAAGTCTCCCTAATTACACTTTTTTTAAACAATTGGTTGCAAAAATAGTATGACGATAAATTTAACGTCAAATGCGTGAGGGTTTTGTAGTTGATAAGTTTATCAAACAATTCATGTACAAACATTATTTTTTGCATTAATTATAAGTGTTTGCTATACATGTCAAAACAAAGAAAAAAGATCTCTTGGAGGTTTTCTTGCAGCTTTTTTTGAAAAATGTGTGTCAAGCAATTGTTTTTGTTGTTTTCCACATTGAGTTGACTCACACTTTTCTAGTACAAAGTTAATTTTTTAACCCCCATGTTGACAAGATAATGGCAAGGGATCAAGTGTCCCTGAAGGTGGCTTCCACTTTTATTTTTGCTATTCCGCTGTGAAACTGTCAACTTTTCTGTTCCTTATGGAGAAACGAAACGGCCTTCTTTTTCCTACAAAAAATAACAGAATGGAATATTAATACCTTTCAAGTAATACTTTTCAGCACTATAATGGGTGCTGAAAAGTTAAATTTGAGTGTTATACTAGTGTCGAAAAGTAAAATTTTTCAACATTTTTTTGTTTTGAATGGTGAATTTATTAAACACATGAGTAATTGTCATAAAACTAGAAGCGTTTTAGGAATTGCAAAAAATGTTGTAAGCAACTCGTTGCAAAACTTGATTTTTTTTTCAGAACACGTCGTTAATAGAAAAAAAAGATGGTATTATCATCAGGAAATGGTGGCAGATTTTGTATCAAAAAATGTGTAATTTTGCATCAGAAAATGATGAATTTCATCAGTTTTTGTTTTTTTATCGATTCACATTTTTACACATTTTTAATGTGGATCTTCTCATGGCCTATCTACAATCACTTAGCTTAGAACATCTAAGTAAAGTAGTTACTTAGGAAAGTCTGCAACTTACGTTCGTCATCCACAATCAACTTAGAAAACTTGCTGGGCTGATATACGTTGCTATGCAGTTGTTTGTTTACCTTTGATATGGAAACGTCAACTTACCGTAGATTTTGAAATTTTCCAAACTAAACGTCAGTTTCTAATTTGATTACTTTTCCATTGTAGAAACTCAGATTCATTGCCATTGATTCAAATTCCTAAGCTAAGTGAAATTTTCTAAGCTAAGTGATTGTAGATAGGCCATCACGGTCATTGGAAACGGTCGTGGATAGACCTAGGGGTTCCCAGTTGGAGTGAAAAAATCAATTTGTGGAAAAATTATGGATTAAAATTTAGCTTTTTTATCACTTCTCCGACATTAGGAATAAATGTTTGAACATGCTCGCAATTTTTTTAATCGGTCGGAAAATATTATTTTTCTTGAAAAAACTATCATTTTTAATCACATGATCACCCCTAATTCTGGCTCGATGCCGCCATTATGCGACCGCTTGCTCCGTTTGTTTGTCAACAAAGCTGCAGCTGGATGGTGAGACGAAGTGAGGGGGAAGAGATTTTGACATTTTTATGCCCGCATCTGGCCCGCCGCCTATTTCGTCGGTCGTTGAGTCGCCGGTAGAGCGTCCAATTTCCCGTCCCGGGAAAAAAATTCCCGGGAATTCCCGGGATTTCCCGAAAAAAAATATTTCCCGTTTCCCGGGAAATTTGTAAATTTCCCGGGAATTCCCGAAATTTAAGCGGAAGTATACATTTTCTTAAATTTTTGGAACTATTATTTGAAAATGCTCTGAAAAAATAATAAATGAACAAACTCAATATGATTTTGTTCAATTAAATGTATTGTTTGGTTTATATATAATTAATTTGATTATCAAAATTATGATATCAGAATTATTTCTGATAATATTAATTTTTGAAGCAACTGGGAATAGATCTTGCTTAATGAGTATTAAATTATTACAATTAGGTAAGCTTTTAACAGATTGATGTTACAGTAGTTGTTCGGTAACTGGGCTGAGAACGTAGCCCAGTCACCGAATGCTGCTCGCTAACTGGGCTGAACGTAAAATAACGAGGGGACCACCGATGCATAGTATTATCCTGATGTAATATAAACATAAAAATTTCTCAAATATATTTACAATGCTTACTTTTCATATTTCTTTAATTATGACTTGAAATTAAATAAATGTTTGAAAACAGTTTTTTTATTTGTTGAACAGGCTCTTGGCATCCATTAACCCCTCGGTCATTTCGGTTTGTTTTGGTTTTTTGACGTTTGTCTGCTTTTTAAGTGGGCTACAGCCCAGTTATCGAGCGCCCAGTTAAAAAGCAGCCCAGTTAAACAACGTCCAGTTACCGAACAACTACTGTATTTCATCAAAACAATATTAACTCCTTACCTCTAAATTAAAATTGATATTTTTTTATGTTTCTATTTACCATAATCAAATGAGATGAAAATCGAATTTGTGCAAAAAGTATTAATTTAGTGCAAGTACAGGTGTTAGAGGGTTATATGTGAAAAATAGAAGACTTTTTGTGAAATGATGTTAATTTATAAGGGTAATTCTCTACCAACTCACACGAAATCGGGAAAAGTTGCCCCGACCCCTCTTCGATTTGCGTGAAACTTTGTCCTAAGGGGTAACTTTTGTCCCTGATCACGAATCCGAGGTCCGTTTTTTGATATCTCGTGACGGAGGGGCGGTACGACCCCTTCCATTTTTGCACATGCGAAAAAAGAGGTGTTTTTCAATAATTTGCAGCCTGAAACGGTGATGAGATAGAAATTTGGTGTCAAAGGGACTTTTATGTAAAATTAGACGCCCGATTTGATGGCGTACTCAGAATTCCGAAAAAACGTATTTTTCATCGAAAAAAACACTAAAAAAGTTTTAAAAATTCTCCCATTTTCCGTTACTCGACTGTAAAAAATTTTGGAACATGTCATTTTATGGGAAATTTAATGTACTTTTCGAATCTACATTGTCCCAGAAGGGTCATTTTTTCATTTAGAACAAAATTTTTCATTTTAAAATTTCGTGTTTTTTCTAACTTTGCAGGGTTATTTTTTAGAGTGTAACAATGTTCTACAAAGTTGTAGAGCAGACAATTACAAAAATTTTGATATATAGACATAAGGGGTTTGCTTAAAAACATCACAAGTTATCGCGATTTTACGAAAAAAAGTTTTATAACATAAACCTTCACACATCTTTAATGATGTTAATTTATAACATAATTTAAATCATGTTGCATAACAATACAAAAAATTCATTGGAAAATTACTTCTATTGTTCGTTCTCAAAAAAATGCAAAAATATATTCAAAGCTTGCTTCAAATATTTGAAAACATTGGGTTGTTTGGAGTAAAACCAACACTAAAATGCTACCATTTGTTCAAAAGCTGAAACCAGTATTTGTCATGAAAAACATAATTTCTACATGTTTTTATTTTCTTGTTTCAATAAACTGGTTACAGAGGCAAGTTTGAAATTTCTCATCAAAAAATACCAAAATACATTTTCTTGTAGTTGAATGATTTTTTACATGCAGTCAAGCTGTTAATTGACCTTCACACTTATTTTAACCATTTTTAACATTGTCCTTTACAATTTTGATGCATAATATCAATTATAACCAAGATCATAGCAATTTTCATTAAAAAATAAATTTCCCGGGAATTCCCGGGATTTCCCGGGAAATTGGCTGAAAATTTCCCGTTTCCCGGGAAATTTGTAACCCCGGGAAATTGGACGCTCTAGTCGCCGGTCGTTTCCAGCGACCGAGTCCAGCTAGGAACTGATTGTACAATAGTAATATTACTAAACATATTGGTGATATTCAACCTGCCAAATTTTCAACATTCCAAAATTCAACTTTTTTTTGCTGTGTAGCTTAGAACATCTCAGTAAAGTAAAAAAGCAGTTACTTTGGAAAGTACGCAACTTACGGCCGTCATCTACCATCAACATAGAAAACATGCTGGTTGAAATACTTGCTTTGAAGTTGTTTGATATGAATATGGAAACGGCAACTTACCGTAGAATTTGAATTTTTCACAGAAAAAATGATGGTAAAATTCATCAGGAAATGGTGACAGATTTTGTGTCAAAAAATGATTAATTTTACCTCTGAAAATGTTGAATTTTCATCAGTTTTTGATGAATATTCATCAGGTTCACATTTTTACACATTTTTTTAATAAAATAAACCTTCCAAATTTTCAACAATCCAAAATTCAACTTTTTTTTCTGTGTTCCAAACCATACGTCAAGTTTCTAATTTGAATACTTTTTCATTGTAGAAGATCTGATTCCATTTCATTAATTCAAATTCCTTAGCTAAGTGCGATTTTTTAAGTAAAGTGATTGCAAATAGGCCGTTACTTTGATCAATCACACTGTTCACAAATAAAGAGTGCTGATTTTTTTTCTCCAAAATACTATTTATTGGTTTGCTTATCTCGGAGCTGGCTTTAAATTACGCCAAACTGAGGGAACGCACAATTTCCTTTATCACACAGATTGGAACAAAGTTACCGCTATACTGCGTTGTTGCGCAACGATTGCACAGGTGATGACAAGTCTGTTGATTCGAGCAAACACGCCCGAGTGTTTGATGAAGATCCGTTTCAACAAACTTCCCGTTAATGTGTCGATAATGTTTGTTTATTCATCAACAGCAGCAGCAGTATCGTCTCGGGAGCGATTTCCTTGCACAATAATCGACTGACTTTCCTGGTATCCTCGTGATGACCTGGTAAGGTAAGGTGACACTGAACATACAATTTAGATTAATATGTACGAAGCTGGTGTCCTACCGTTGGCTTTCCACTCCCCCTTTCCCTCCTCTCTAGCGTCAGCTTCCTGAGTCTTTCCGTTTCCTGGAGCGTAAACGATTAGATTGAAGTGTGCATCCGTCTGGCTGGTTGAATGTTGTGACCACATTTGTGTGCATTGATGGGTGGTGGCGTTATTGTTCAGGCCATCTTCCATCATTTGTTTTGATTAACATCGACAGACGGTATCCGTTCAATGTGATTGCTCGAAGCACCGGCTGTGGTCGTTTGATTTGTAATGATGACCTTTGTCCTAGAAAGATAGACAGAGAGATGATCATTCTTGCCATAGACCTGTCCACCTATATTTAAATCAAATTTTAAGGAGTGGTGGTCGTCTGGAGAATGTTCTATAATAATACAAAGTAATTACTGTTATTTAATTTCGCTGAGATTTGATCAAGATTTTTCGTGCGCAATTTCATGGAGGCGCATGGTACTTTAAGTTCGTTTGAGTAACTTGGCACAGTAGAGTGGAATCTAGTCATATGAGAAAATTGAAAATGATTAAAATCCATTATGAAACCAACACCTTAGAAGTATAGCACAGGATGTCCTGAACAACTCTCCCGAAGAAAGTATGGGGCCAAATTGCTTCTAACAAAAGTACTTCTACGGCGTTAGTTTCATGAAATAATAAAACATGAATTTTTTAAATTTAAAAATGTGAAAATACAAGTTTCCCCATGGTAATTTCCATAAAAATTCCATTCGCTTTGCGTCAATCGTGTGCTTAACCAATCGCTCCCAAATTTTGGGAGGTTGTTTGGGACCCTAATAGAGACCCAAAAAATGTGTTGCTGAAAAAATAAATTTTCGATTCCACCCTATTGGCACAGTTTTCAAATAGCAGCTCCACAATCCAAACACTGACACTGAACACTGACAACTTTATAGAAGAGTCGAAAGCGCTCCCAACTCGATCTTTAAAAATGATCAGTGAAATTGTATCAAACCAATAAGTTCAGGAAAAGTTGGATGGCAATGTGATTTTCTAGATGACTTTTTTCAATTTGTGAATTTTACATTTTGTTTTTGTTTTTGCATTATGATTTTTTGTTTTTATTCAAATTGTTTTATCTTTATAGCAATGCATTAATTGGAAGAAAAGTTTGTTTATATGTTGAAGGCCATATTTTTTTGTTATTTATCGCCTCATCTTACTAACTAAACAACCAAATTTTAATTGTAAACACAGACTCATACAAAAGATAACTTGAAAAATTGTGCGATGGCCTCTATATTTTTGGGTACCAAGTATGTGTAACACAGTGTGGGTCATCGCAGTTTGATTTTTGCCCTTAGTATGTCTTTTTTCCGTTACTGCTCGTGGTGTAGTGAAAAATCCCGATTTTACTTTGAAAATATCGTTGTTTGGAATTCTGGTAATGAAGTTCCACCATTGTTGTTTGATAATACTGTTTTGTAACATAGGTTCTTTGCATTCGACAGCTTTTTTAGATTTCATACGACAATTTCAAATGTCAGGCGATTTTTGAAACCTCAAACTAAGAATAAAAAATAAATGGCGTTCTCGATTGCGAGATTCCTACTCGAAACTAGGTGTCCGAATGCTTGATTGTTGAGGCAATTGCAAACCTCTTTTTACACCTTAGTTTCCATCCACCACGGGATTCGAACTGACGGCCTTTGGATTGTTAGTCCAACTGCCTACCAGCGACTCCACTGAGACAGGACCCAGGGAGACGACTCCTACACTTGGACTGAGCTAATGATCTAACCTCTACTTACCCGTCTGACGGAAGGCATGATCAGGAAAAATCTCGTGAAAAATGCCTTCGGGACCTTCTGGGATCGAACACAGATCAACTGGGTGAGAGGCAATCACGCTTTCCCCTACACCACGGGTCGGGGAGAAACCTCAAACTATTGTTCCTTTGAACCTAAGTAATCATTTTTCATTGTGTCCAAGAGAGATAATATCGGTTGAAATTACGCAAAAAAAAATTAATGTTAATTTTTAATGACTTTGACTGTTTGGTTGTTGTTTTTCATGAGCCCAAGTCAAACAATTAAAATATGCTAAAGCACAATAATAATCACAACAACCCTCCGTAATCAATCTCACTGTAGACTTTGCTCCCCTTGCAGAAACGTGTCATCGTCTGGTGAATCGGATTGAGGGGAGATGCATTCAAAGAGAGGAGCTGCTCAGCCCAGACAGCTCCTGACATTTATCCTTACGAACAGGAAGGGCTTGCTCGAAGATGAGACCGGAGAGCAGGAATCATCATCGCCGTAATCAGACCCACAGACGTTGACAGCTGACAGATGATGATTAATTTATGACTATTTGTGTTCCCCCGTCGGAGTAAATCTTGAAGATGTGATGAATGCCACGGACACTTGAATGGCTTCTCTCCCCCCGTTTGAATGATGGAAGATGACACTAATTTCGCGTCTTGGATTCCTTCGGCGAGATTTGATGAAGATTAATTAGATACAAGTGGTCAGACTTTTTTTTTTATTGGTAAGACTTCCTTGAGATGTCCCACAAGTGCCAACAGTTCTGCTAATTAATGATTGTTAATGTGAACAAAAAGCCTAGATCACGATTGAAATCAATCAGAAGTACTCATTACTGTGACAACCATGCCTAAGGGCCTCGGCCCTGGCACCGAAAACCAAACCGTCCGTTTATTTCAATTTGCCACAATGTCACTCGAATGGCAAATTCATCAAGATAATGACCCCGAAGCCGCTCCCTCCCGTGGACCATAATCAGTCCTCACGTCAAACGGGCATCATCAGGTGGGTTACGCCCGGCAGGGTTTGTCCACTGCGCGCTGCTGTGTGGCCATTCAACGTGCAATTACCACCTGGAGATTCGTTTCCGACGGTCGATGGTGGCGTTGTCGAAAATTGCCAGAGTGCGAGGAATTAAACCACGAGCAGTTATCCAGACTGCGAAAATTTAATGGCATTTTTACCTTATGCTTTGGAGGAAAGGTTGGGATTAGAGTGACCCATGTGACAAACGTAGTTTTTTCCCTTCTTAATGTTTGTTAGAATGAATTTAAATAAAACAAACATCCAAATTAAAAGCCTAAAATTTAATTTGGAATACTTAAGGTGCAGGGTTGTTACGGGAGAGTCGAAAAAAAATCCGCGCCAAATCCGCGCCGACCTAAAATCCGAAACCGCGCGAAATCCGCGCCATATAAAAAAAATTCGTGACCAACATTTAAGAAATTTTATTTTCTAATAAAGAAAAACTTGTACAGAAAGTATTTGATAAAAAAAAACTCGTTTTATGTTTAAAGCGGTATAAGCACTTCGGAAGGAACCGGTCAAGAAAAAAATCAAATGGGCAGCAGCGGCAGCGCAAGCAAGTCAGAGAGGGTGAAGAAAAGCCCCAAGAAATCGCTCCCTCTCCTGCTGTTCGTTAAGCTGTTTCTTGACCCCTTTCCTTCCGATCTGCATACAAGCCTTGAAGAAAGCAATAAATCCATTTTTAAAAATACCTCAAGTCATGAAAAAAAATCTTCAAAATATAGGCTCAAAAATAAATCAAAATCTAAAATTTTAATATGATAAAATTTTAAATTTCGAAAGTCCAAAAATTCAAAATCTACGATTTTTTTCCAGAATCTTCGCTATAATTTAACTACGAAAGAAATCTAATTTCCGATAATTAAAATATTTTCTTCTCATAATTTCAAAATCTCTAACATAAAATATGACTTAAAAAATTGTGGCATTCAAGAATATAAGAATTGAAGAATTTAAGAATTTAAGAATTGAAGAATTTAAGAATTTAAGAATTTAAGAATTTAAGAATTTAAGAATTTAAGAATTTAAGAATTTAAGAATTTAAGAATTTAAGAATTTAAGAATTTAAGAATTTAAGAATTTAAGAATTTAAGAATTTAAGAATTTAAGAATTTAAGAATTTAAGAATTTAAGAATTTAAGAATTTAAGAATTTAAGAATTTAAGAATTTAAGAATTTAAGAATTTAAGAATTTAAGAATTTAAGAATTTAAGAATTTAAGAATTTAAGAATTTAAGAATTTAAGAATTTAAGAATTTAAGAATTTAAGAATTTAAGAATTTAAGAATTTAAGAATTTAAGAATTTAAGAATTTAAGAATTTAAGAATTTAAGAATTTAAGAATTTAAGAATTTAAGAATTTAAGAATTTAAGAATTTAAGAATTTAAGAATTTAAGAATTTAAGAATTTAAGAATTTAAGAATTTAAGAATTTAAGAATTTAAGAATTTAAGAATTTAAGAATTTAAGAATTTAAGAATTTAAGAATTTAAGAATTTAAGAATTTAAGAATTTAAGAATTTAAGAATTTAAGAATTTAAGAATTTAAGAATTTAAGAATTTAAGAATTTAAGAATTTAAGAATTTAAGAATTTAAGAATTTAAGAATTTAAGAATTTAAGAATTTAAGAATTTAAGAATTTAAGAATTTAAGAATTTAAGAATTTAAGAATTTAAGAATTTAAGAATTTAAGAATTTAAGAATTTAAGAATTTAAGAATTTAAGAATTTAAGAATTTAAGAATTTAAGAATTTAAGAATTTAAGAATTTAAGAATTTAAGAATTTAAGAATTTAAGAATTTAAGAATTTAAGAATTTAAGAATTTAAGAATTTAAGAATTTAAGAATTTAAGAATTTAAGAATTTAAGAATTTAAGAATTTAAGAATTTAAGAATTTAAGAATTTAAGAATTTAAGAATTTAAGAATTTAAGAATTTAAGAATTTAAGAATTTAAGAATTTAAGAATTTAAGAATTTAAGAATTTAAGAATTTAAGAATTTAAGAATTTAAGAATTTAAGAATTTAAGAATTTAAGAATTTAAGAATTTAAGAATTTAAGAATTTAAGAATTTAAGAATTTAAGAATTTAAGAATTTAAGAATTTAAGAATTTAAGAATTTAAGAATTTAAGAATTTAAGAATTTAAGAATTTAAGAATTTAAGAATTTAAGAATTTAAGAATTTAAGAATTTAAGAATTTAAGAATTTAAGAATTTAAGAATTTAAGAATTTAAGAATTTAAGAATTTAAGAATTTAAGAATTTAAGAATTTAAGAATTTAAGAATTTAAGAATTTAAGAATTTAAGAATTTAAGAATTTAAGAATTTAAGAATTTAAGAATTTAAGAATTTAAGAATTTAAGAATTTAAGAATTTAAGAATTTAAGAATTTTAGAATTTTAGAATTTTAGAATTTTAGAATTTTAGAATTTTAGAATTTTAGAATTTTAGAATTTTAGAATTTAAGAATTTAAGAATTTAAGAATTTTAGAATTTTAGAATTTTAGAATTTTAGAATTTTAGAATTTTAGAATTTTAGAATTTTAGAATTTTAGAATTTTAGAATTTTAGAATTTTAGAATTTTAGAATTTTAGAATTTTAGAATTTTAGAATTTTAGAATTTTAGAATTTTAGAATTTTAGAATTTTAGAATTTTAGAATTTTAGAATTTTAGAATTTTAGAATTTTAGAATTTTAGAATTTTAGAATTTTAGAATTTTAGAATTTTAGAATTTTAGAATTTTAGAATTTTAGAATTTTAGAATTTTAGAATTTAAAAAATTAAGAATTTAAGAAATTAAGAAAAATAAAATCGATTTTTTGAATTTCTGTAGCTTTGAATTTGGAATGTTCTGATCTTTTTATTTTCGCCAAGAATGTTCAAATTTAGAAAAAAATATTTCTACGATTAAATTCCATCTAAAATTCGAGAGTGGAGGCCAGCTTCTGTTACGTTCCATCAAGCTCATATTTGGCGCTCACCAGAACAAGCCCCACACACATTCTAATGTCTATATCTTCGGGAAAAGTTTGTAATATTTGATTTACAACATAAAAAATTGAATGAATCCAGTATAAAACTAAAAATAAATATGGTTAAAAATCATTACTCTAAACTCAAAAGAAATTAAATATTCAGAACCGGAGATGTTAAGAAATGACAAGAAACATATAAAAAATAATTTCTACATAATCTTCATCTTAATTTTTCGACGTTTCGTACTAAGAAAATACAAACAAACATTTTCAGAAGAAAATTCAATTAATAAAAAAATATGAAATTCTTGCACTCAAAAGAAAAAAAAACAAATTATCGTAATTCCTGATAATATTTCTCTTAAAAACTTGAAAGTAATTCTGTCTCTCTCAATTTATTTATTTATCAAAATTTCCATCCGCGCGAAATCCGCGCCTAAGCAAAATTAGCCAGCAAATCCGCGCCAGATCCGCGCTATCCGCGCGAAACGCGCCATCCGCGCGATCCGCGCCGTCCGTAACAACCCTGAAGGTGACACGGGAAGGCGGCGCCATATTAAAACCACGACACGTGTTTTTGGAAGCAAGTTCTGTCTACAGACGATAAATATAAAGAAAGCAAGCAATCTGTCGAGTTCAGATATTGATTAAGTTGAACAGAAGTTGTCTAAGGCGTTCCGTTTCACCTTAAATGTTTTATTTTTTATGACATTAAAAGATAGAACTATTTTTTTCGGACATCCTAACAAGAACTCTTCCGCGAGGAAATTGGCCGAAAATGAAAGCATACCTTGGGTTCTATAACCGATAAAAATAGTAATAAAACGAAATTAAGCTTAACAGTTTAATCACGTATACGGGTGTGCGCGCACGGGTGCGAGGGGGCAGGTTATTGTGTTCGATTTTTATTTCGGAACAAACCTCGGTCGGTGGCCAACTTTGCTGTGCAAAACCTCGCCAGTTTGGGTCGCAGATTGTGCCGGAAGGTAAAGTTGCGCAAAAAAAAAGAATAAAACCAGGATGGGGAAACTTTCCTCTCCGCGTCATAAAACCTGGTGTGAAACTGTGATTGCCTGGTGATATTGCTGAAGTGGCGCGAAGCTCTCTCGACGAAATAAACTACGGATTTGCGGGGGCAGACTGAATGGAGCTTCAAAGCTGCCAAAATGAGTGCGAGTTGGTGTTGGAGGTTAGGATTTTTATCGATTTTTGTTGGTCATGCATGCCAAATGGTTGGAACATGGTCTGAGGTTTTGATAAATTAGTTTGTTTTGAGAGTTAGGCACACCATCAAGGATTCATTTTTTAACATCTTCCCGGTACGAGAATCGAACTCACGACCTCTGGATTGGAAATCCAGCACGCCGCTAGTCGAAACCCATCCCCTACCGGTCAGTATTCCCAGTGAGTAGAATTAGCCCTTTAAGGGATCTGACATTACCGAGCCAGACAGGAATCGAACCCATCACCTTCCACTTACAAGGCGAAACCCGTAACCTCACGGCCACGGTAGCTCGGTAGGGTTGATATTTTATTTTTAATGAATTCGTAGGACAATTTCCTATAAAATGAAACCAGAAGAAAGGCTTTTGGTCAAATTGTTGAAAAGTTACGAGTAAAGAAATAAAAAGTTTTTTTTGAAAATCGTCAAAAAAGGGCGATGCCAAAGAAAGAGGGATGGTCCAATCGGCACCAAACATGGGATTTCTGTTAACTATCGATAGATGTTCTCTCTAAATTTGGTCCAAGTCAAGTCCAAAAATGTACCCAGTTGACTTGAAATGACCCTAGAGCAAATATCTACGAAATCGTCCGATTTCGACCATAGAGTTATCTACGTGCGCATGTATTGCGTGTACGTACACGAAAAAAAGTGAGGTTAAATTGTGTACCGGCCAGCAAAACAAATGGCGTGCTAGTGTGCGTGAGCACGGGCTTAGATAACTCTATTTTTACTTTTATATTTTTTTATTCACTTAAACTTTGTGGGGACCAAACCAAAGAAGCAATTTTGTGTCATTGGTTTACCCATACAAGTCTCCATAGAATTTTGGCAGATTCATACTAAAATGGTACTTAAATATTCGAGAATCTGTATCATTTTAAGGAATTTTCTGATCGATTTGGTGTCTTCGGCAAAGTAGTAGGTATTAACACTCAAACGCTCGGGACGCATTTTGACCCCTATTTTTTTTTCTTGAAAATCTTATAACATTTCGTAGATTTGACCAATTTGGATGCTTCCGGTTGCAAAAGATCCAGATTTTTCGATATTTTTAACTGTCTGATGAGGGATGAATATGGTCCACTTTTACCGGAGATATTCCGGATTCCGTTGCAAAAATAATTGACATGGTTAAGTCCTACGGGGCACTGGAGCCGATTCCAGTTGGGCACCAATCGACATGAGCACAGTGAACCGTTTCCGGTTGGTCCAGTACCCGAAGTCCTTAACCATGACATGTATCTATAGAAAATGATGTATTAGTATGATGCCTTGAAGTTTTGCATACTTTCCGGCATTGTTCTGTGAAAAAGTTTTTGTTATTTTGACCAAAATCCCAAATAGGAGGGCCGAGGTATCCCAACGGTATCCGGAATATCTTCGGTAAAAGTGGACCATATTTTCCCCCCATCTGACAGTTAAAAATATAGACAAATCTGGATCTTTTGCAACCGGAAGCATCCAAATTAGTTAATTCTACCAAAAGTTATGAGATTTTTAAGAAAAAAAAAATAGTGGTCAAAATGCTACCCGAGCGTTTGAGTGTTAATGAGGACTATTCAGAAAAAATAGGTAAACGAAAAAAATTGAAGATTTTTACATTAACCCTCTACAACCCAACCCCGCTTTTAGACGGGCTTTTTGATCTTTAAAAAGCATTGGAAAGAAGAACTATTAAAATTTTAGAAAATGTATGGGTTGGAAGTTTGACTTGTTTTTGTGACTTTGCCAATGTTTTAAAAAATGTATTTTTTTAGGGGTCAACTTTGGCTGTGTTTTTTGCTAAAATTTCCTATATTTTAAGTAAAAATAAGTGTGTGTGTTAAGTAAAAATATTTTTTCTTGTGTCCTACACTATGCCTCTACGCATTTTTTTAACAATTTAAATTCCACTTTAATTAAAGTGGAGAAAACAAGCAAAAAATAGAAAAAATGACTGTAAAAACATGAAAAAATAGATAGGCAAAATGTAATGATAGGAGGTGGTAGAATAGGCCTAATACTACCAAAAACACAAAACAAAAAAAGATTAATGCAAATTAAAATACTAGAAATTAATCAAGAAAAACATTAAACTAGAGTAGCAAAGTTTTTCGTAGAACAAAAGTTGCTCAAAATGACCTCCTAAACAAGGCAAAAAAAATTGAAAAAATTGGGCAGTAGAGGGTTTACTTTTTTTCCGGACCAATTCAATGCCCAAAATCCTAAATTTATAATCATCGATATCTTTTATAAGTTTTAAGGAACAGAAAAGCGCAACTTTTGAGCCACAGAGAAGTATGGACAAAAAAGTTGCCACCAGGTTATGATTTTTGAAAAATGTGTATTTTGGAAAAAAATAATTTAACGGGTCACATCAACCAGAGCTTTTGCACCCAGATTATTTTTACAGACATTTTAATATCTTCAAAAATACTATCGATTTTATTTTCTTTTTGCAAAAAGATTTACAACAACAAAAAAATCAACCTATATATTAAAATATATCAGGATTGGTTCCGCAAGAAGACAAGAACTTCCCTGGTTGCTTTGTACCCTTAAGTGAACAATTTTTGTTGACCTAATTTTTTTGTGTAAAATCAAATTTGCAATCGAAAAGTAGTTGAAATGATATTCTTGATCATAAAATTTCACAATTGTTTGGTTTTTTTAAATCTCATCCAAACATTCCCACATTTTGTAGTGCCAATATCTCAGCAACTAATGATACAATTTCCAATGTTTAAAAATGAAAGGTTTGTGAAACATTTGTGATCACTTCGAGATTTTTTTTGTAAAAAAAACTAGCTTGATTCACCTATGTGGTTGGTGCCTTCCTCACTCTTTACCAACAATGGGTTATATGATGGGTTTGGGCACAAACTTCATCTATTATTTTTAGATCCGTATGGGACCCTAAACCAAGTCGACTGCGACTGGTTGGATCAAGATAGTGCTGAGAAAACATAGTGACATTTTTGGTCACACACACACAGACATTTGTACAGTTTTTGATTCTGAGTCGATAGGTTTACATGCAGGTGGGTCTACGAGCTTTCTGTAGAAAGTTCATTCTTAGAGCAGGATTATAGCCTTACCTCAGTGAGGAAGGCAAAAAGTTAATTTTGAAATCAACATTTTTTTTAAATAGTCCTTATGAGAGCCGAGCTTCCGTGGCCGTGAGGTTACGGGTTTCGCCTAGTAAGCGGAAGGTGATGGGTTCGATTTCTGTCTGGCTCGGCAAAGTCAGATCCCTTAAAAGAGTAAATATGCTCACTGGGAATACTGACCGGTAGGGGATGGGTTTCGACTTGCGGCGTGCTGGGATTCTCGTACCGGGATGATGAAGTTTTAAAAAAAATAAATAAAATAACTACAATTCGCTGAAAATACCAATTTGATCAGAAAAATCCTTCAAAAGTTACAGATTTTCCAATATCTGCGTACCATTTTTGTAAGAACAGCTCACAAAATTGTATGAAAACTTGTATGGGTAAACCAATGACACAAAATGGCTTCTTTGGTCATAGGGAAGGTCCCAACAAAGTTTGAACCAAATCTTAAATAAAATTAATATTTAATTTTTGGATTTGGTGGAGATTTGCTCATTTTAAAACTACTTTTGAACTTATTTTAAAACAATTTGAATAGATTCAGACGCACCAATGTTGTTCAAACAAGGCATGAAAATGACCCATTCAAATATTGCCCGGACATTGGCAACGTTCGTTACACTGTCATTGGTGTACCAGTTTCCCTTAGATACAGTTAAGCTTCCAGAAAGCTCCCGCTCTCTGATGCTGCTGGACGCGTTGCTGATGGCGACAGAATTTGGCGGGTGGCATTTTCCAGCCGGCGAGGATTTCGACTGTCCGTTTCGTTCATACGGCAAAGTCAGCTCGTCGCACTGAAAATACAAAGTTCCGATGCACTGACACTGCTGGCCCTGCCGGGTTGACGGCCGATGCAATGATGGGCACTTTCTTCGTGATACTTTGTACTGCACTGGCGGGAGGCTGTCGCTGCGTGTTACTGTCAGCCGAATTTCGGCGATCAATGGCCCGTTACGGTGTTCTTAAATGCAGATTTGCAGCTAATATTATTCAATTATTTTTTTTTATTATGATTATGATTCATGGAAATTTGATATATACTGGATAAAAACTTCATTAACATAATACATTTTTATGATAAGCTATTTTATCACACCGTGCCATTGCTATCATGGTGACTGACTTTGTGAGGACGCTGTTCATTAGTTGATATGGGTGAGATTATTTCGTCGAAAAATGTCAACTTCCATTATCAACTGATTAACTATTCGAATTTTGTTCGAATGATTACATTTTAATTTGTTCGTTGAAATGCTCAGAGTATTTCAATATAATTTATATTTCATGAAATTTCATGCTGACCATCCCTACAGTTTAGTTTCATTTCTGATGAATCAGAAGATACTCAGTAAAATTTTCCCCAAAAGTCGGAGATTGCAATTCGGTGTTCGTTTTCGCACTCGAAAGCTTTCCGAGGCTTAGTTCCTTTGCAAAGTCCGTTGTTCTGGAGCACCATCTCATTCTAAAACACACTATTTAGGACAGTTGAGCTAGACAAAAGGGAGAAATCGGGTGTCAAAATTCACCCCGGGGTGGAAACTTCCTTGCAGCAATCAAGCAATTTTGCGCGTTGGTGGCTGGCTGACGAGAAAGTGTTAATTTGTCTCTCTTGTTTTCGATAGCTTACAAGCAGTTGATCGCAGCGATAAATTCAATTTGGAAACTTTATCGTTCTTGACGGGGTCGGGTGGACGTTAACGGCTGCTGTAATTTCACGTGCGCACACGTCAGCTGACGGTGAGAGATGAGTGGACGCTGAATTTATGAACTATGGTTTGGTGACAAAATTTAGCTTGTATCGAAATATGATTTCAACTTTCTACTTCAAACAAATTTGTTGATTTGAGAATTCACAGTTTTCCCTTCACGTTTTCCACAACAAAAAAAAAATTAAGTAAAATCACGATAAATTTATCTGCAATCTTTTCATTGCCTTCTGCATTTTTCTCGAAGAAACTTCGCAAAACATTATGCCACCCTGAAAAAGCTGAAATTTCACATCTGCTCAGTAAAGTTGACCACGCTGACAGCTTCCAAAAAACAATCAAAAGTAGAAACCCCAACTTGTGTGCGAGTTTAGTTTCCGCCAGCAGCGTTTAACGCAAACCATGTGCCAGTGCCACGTGCCGGTCTCTCTCCACCCTGTGACATCGACCACCAAATGTCAGCCCGACGTCACCGCTACACTGCCACCGGAGTGAAAACAATTTATGCTTTCGCGGGATGCCACCAGCAAAAAATAAATAAAATAAAATAAAAAAGTTGAAGAGCTTGAGAGGAGGAACGAAAAAAAAATCCAATGCAAACGCGCATAATAGCACTGCGAAAATGGTTAAAACCGGGTGCGAACCCGGCAGCAGCAAGAGGAAGCATCTCGCATTTGTGTGATGTAAAATTTTTATGTTTTCAATTTATTCCGGATCATTTGGCTTTTCAGTTTAATTTATGAACATTTAACAAGTGTGCTCGAGTGCTTGGCACTGGGAACTGGCGTAATAAGTGGCGCTCCAAACGGCGGGGATGTGGCGCAGGGTGACATGGTTCTGGGTTTAGGGTTGCTAGCAGTAGTTTTCAATATATTTATGTAACTTTCAATACAATTTGGAAATTTTACATTTTACAGAAACCTTGATGTTTTTTTATACTTTTTCGTGGCAAACGGAAAACTTACGCTTCCAAAGGTTTATTCGGTTAAAAACATTTTATAATCTATAGTCGATGAGAAAAACTACACTAAAACTTGAGCAGCCAAATCCTTTGGCTGGTTTGTCAAAGGCTCTACAAATGGATGTAAGAATTCAATGCAATGACATCCGATGTGACCTTGGTCCCACCAAATATGCAGTCATTCTATTTTTAAGACTATTTGCAACGCGGAGTTCTACAATTGTTTCAAATTGCGAGCAATTCAAAAATTTCATCCCACCCGTGTGGAACAATCGGACCGCGCAATGGACTCACAATCCAGAGTTTGCCGTTAAAAGGCTGATACGCAGATCGGAAGGAACGCAAAACTCCATACAAAAAAACGCCCAAGAAACGGTCAAGGAAAGGGTCACGAAAAGATTTTTCTTAAGCGGTACGCAGCTGAAAAGTAACAGAAACGGAAAGTGACGTTTGACGCTTGTTTGCAATATGTTTTGATGAAAAAATCAAAGAATTTGAATTTTACTTTTTGAATGCGACTGAAAGTTACAAACGTTTTAATAATTTTGTATTCGATAGAATAATATTGAAAATCCCGGCGAATCTCAAAATGCAGAATCTTGAAATTAAATGGACTGATTTAGTTTTATGGTCGAAATGGAGTAAAAAAAAGAAGTTTTCTTTATTGCTGTCGGCCCTGTAGAGTCGCAACCGGGACTCCTTGAGACACGACGTTCCGGACGCAGCACCATCGCTGCCGATCATTAACCTCCCAACCACCCACTGACCTCATGTCCGCTTCCGTCGTGTCCTGCTCCGGATTCCGCCAACCGGTTCCAGCACAATTCAATCACACTCACACTTCCGCGCCAAACGTTCACTCTCAACTGTCCACAGCGTAAACATAAACACGCGCCTCTTTTCATGCGCTGTCAAAACCAAGTACACGCTTCAGTAAGGAATCGTCTGTTTTTGGGTTATTATTACCCAGTCAATATATTTATATTGTTTACATTATTTTGAAGGACGAAAACCCTACATCCCCATCTTCCTTTAAATAAAACATTTGTTGGATTTGAATTCACTCACATTGACAATTTCAAATATTTAATCTCATCATCACTTGCTTCAATAATTTATCCTTAGTTCAACTAAACAAAACCACAGTAAAATACACATCAGTTTCAACCAGATATCTAGCGATCCCAAGTTAATTTACTGTTTAGTAAACAAGTTTGATAATTGAACATTCAAGGCAAAACAAATCAACGTCCTTATCAACTGCCACAATTACTTGCTGAAATGCAACTATTTATTTTCCAAAACAAATTAGAATTAAAATCGTCTTCAGTTATTTCCTACACAAGCGAAAATTTACATATTTTTTAAGTGACACTCAATCTTCTTCAACACATTTGAAACAGTGATGTTCATTAGTTCACCAGCTATGTTTTTCATCCGCTCTCCCACTTCACCTTTTAAATAATTTTGAAAACAGTCAGTATACTTAAATGAACCTCAAACCATTCGTATGACCAATATGAAATATTATTAAATACATTCTCACGTTTTCTCTACACTTCAAGCTATCAAAAAATTACAATCACGTACAATCCCGATTATTATTTTTAGTCAATGCTCCAACTTCTTCATGAGAATAATGCTGAGAATTTTGAACCCAAGACACACAGATTAATCTATTTAAGCTGCAATGGATTTAAGTCATTATATTACAGATATAACATACCAGTGCAATGTGCTAAACATCCTACTTTATTCGAATTGCTTTAAAATAAAATATCTATTTTTTTATCGATCCCGACCCAAAATTTCACAAATAAAAATAATAAATCATAAATTTATTATCAACACAACAAACCCTGAAAACCCATTTTTAAAATTTAACTAGCGCATTTACCAAAAATTGCATAAGTAGTTCGACTATTCTTTTATTCTTTACCATTTCATAACTACATTGAATTCAACAACTCATATTTATGTATTTCTCATTTTGGGCCATGTTTTCATCTTTTCTCTATTTTGAAATTCTGGTCAATCATTCTGTTATGAAATCTCAAAATTTATGATCTGATTAAATTTCAGAATTGTATAACACATATTCATACAGTTTGATTATTTTCAGTTCAATAACTAGCTGGATCACTTTTGTTATCACTAATAAACTTACGACCATTGGATTGACAATTTAGTTGGAAACTTATTCCGTACCGAAGAAGAGAACTTTACTGTTCCGAGCTAAACAGCAATAAAAGGGGTTATCACTTTGGTTATATCATATTCGCTAAAATATTCACGTAGTATACCTTTGCTACATATCGAAAGAGATTTCATAATCATAATATCAGGAGTGATTAGCCCTTTAACAATTATTTTATAAAACTGTGATGATAACTAACTTTTGAACGTTACTGAAGTTACATCATAGAACCAATAACACTTTAATTTATTTACTACGATACAACACCTCTTATCTCGAATTTCGATCTGAACCTTAATAATGCCGATCTTTATAAACACGTTACTTTAGCCATTCAAAACAAATGCATCAGTACTCTCGTATTTCAACTGTTCTCAATCTTGTATATTTTACTTGTAGTATTTTACTTTTTACCTTATGCAGCCTTTCTGTATACTAGTATTTGAATCAGTAAATTGTCATGTCTATAAACATTATCATTTTTATAATGTTTAAAAAGTATCAATAAAACAGCACAATACTTTTTTCAATAACGTTTACATTTGTCAGTGGCCATCAACTTGAAAATGCTAAAAAAATGAAAACTCTTAGATCCATACAATTTTCAACTGTCATAATTATACATTTCTCAAAACATAATTCAGTGCACTAATACAGTATGCTTTCACATATCACAGTTCATCACCAACCAGAAAAAAATATAAAACCAACAAGTAACACAAACCACTTGAATAATTAAATCTTAAAAACATCATTCATTCAAAGTTCTCTTGTTTTTCACCGAACATTTATTTTTAATCGACTCGTTTCAGACAAACATTTAACAAACTTCAATTGAAAAATTACAATCCATCGCGTGATCCATCCTTACCAATCATTTTGGCAATTCTGTATCTGGAAAACATTTTGATACTTTGATTCCTAGCTATATTAAGACGTCGTTAATATAACATTTAGATCAATGACTTAGACTAGGCACAAAACATTAGGAATGTAAACAACTCACTAAATCATCTGCATTACAACCTTCGGTGGTCTCTATTGCAAACCTCTAACTCAAACCTGTTATGCACTTCGAACCCATCAACCTGTGGATCACCTTTGGACTACCTTTGGATTGTTCGTCCGACACTTGCCAACCTCTCATTTCTTTCCTTTTCTTTCATCTGGCTTGCTTTCATATGCTGCGCCACAATGATAAGAAGAAGACCTTACTATTGTTTTAAACACCAAACAAAGCAAAAGGCACTTTGAAAACTTGAAACAATTAGCACATTTATGTTTTGAATGGTTCACAAATATTTCCTAGTAGGAATTTTAACCATAACGATCTTTGTTAAAAATATTTTACATATCCAAACATTGAAGAGTTGAATCATTTCAATTAAAGCCTCTTTCAAATTCAAACTCCTTTAACCAAATATCGTCTTATCAATATTGCAGTAAAGTGAGTTAAACTACAGCATGCGTTTTATTCTTGTCACATTTCCAACCACATTCGACCACTAGTCTCAAATGTTTCGTCTTCAAGTCTTTGCACATTAAAATTAGATCATCGTTTGGCTCCCAAACTAAAACAAACCTTTTCTGCCAAATATATGGAACACTGTCAATGAATTTGACTCGGAAATCTTTCAGTTACATTTTGTCCTCAAACTCCGTCAAGATTTTTTGCCTCGATTATACACCTATCGAGAAATCTACCGGAAATCACTTTTACTTTTGAATACTTCAGATTTGACTAGGAAACATCTTTTAAATACAACAACGTACTGGGAATCAATTCGTACAAATTCAATTCCTTTGACTCTTGTCAAACATTTAGCTCTTTTAAATAAATTAAGGTGCCTCTTAATTCGGACAATCAATAGACATATGACATCTCTGCAATAGTTATATTACTGTAGAGCCTTCTAGTTTCTCCACGATATCAAAATTTAGCCCGCAAGCCAAATCACTGATATTTAGATCTCCCAGGATCTAGCAAATCTTTATAGATTGAAACCGCTAGCCAAAATTGAGTAATTTAAGAGTCACATCATTGAACTCCAAAGCCCCCTAGCTCTTGCAAACTTCCAATCGTTTGGCCCTAGCCAAATCACTCAAATCCAGAGCCCCCTAGCTCTTGCAAACTTTTGATCATTTGGCCCCCTAGCCATATCATTCGACTCCAGAGCCCCCTAGCTCTTGCAAACTTTAAATTATTTGGCCCCCTAGCCAAATCATTGAACTCCAGAGCCCCCTAGCTCTTGCAAACTTTAAATCATTTGACCCCCTAGCCAAATCATTCAACTCCAGAGCCCCCTAGCTCTTGCAAACTTTAAATCATTTGGCCCCCTAGCCAATTCATTCAACTCCAGAGCCGCCTAGCTCTTGCAACACTTTAAATCATTTGGCTCCCTAACCAAATCATTCAACTCCAGAGCCCCCTAGCTCTTGCAAACATTTGATCATTTGGCTCCCTAGCCAAATTCAACTTTGAGCCCCCTAAGTTTTTTTTATCATTTGGCCCCCTAGCCAAATTCATCTCCAGAGCCCGATCATTTTAGAACATTTGCCCCCTAGCCAAATATTCGATCCATGACCCTTCCAGCTCAGCATATCTTCTACTGCAGTAAGGCCTTCTAGCCAAACTGTCAAGAATCAAATCATAAACAACGACAAGCCCTCCGGGAAAACAATCAACCATTTTACTTTGACTTTCGCTTTGCCTTCCACTTTCAATAATTTCTACTATTTTCTTCTCATCAACAATCTTGCGAGAAACCACACTCGCTTTACCACTTCACTACCAGAATCAAATTATCTTTTTACAATTACCACACAATCGCTCGTTTATAATTTGACGACACCCGGAACCTGGCCCGTTGTCCCCTTCTTCTCCCTCTGATAAAAAAACGGTCCTTTTCTCCTCGTCGCCAGATGTAGAGTCGCAACCGGGACTCCTTGAGACACGACGTTCCGGACGCAGCACCATCGCTGCCGATCATTAACCTCCCAACCACCCACTGACCTCATGTCCGCTTCCGTCGTGTCCTGCTCCGGATTCCGCCAACCGGTTCCAGCACAATTCAATCACACTCACACTTCCGCGCCAAACGTTCACTCTCAACTGTCCACAGCGTAAACATAAACACGCGCCTCTTTTCATGCGCTGTCAAAACCAAGTACACGCTTCAGTAAGGAATCGTCTGTTTTGGGTTATTATTACCCAGTCAACATATTTATAATGTTTACATTATTTTGAAGGACGAAAACCCTACAGGCCCACGTGTCACCAACTATTGCTAGTACCAACCAGCAACCTTTGGATTGTGAGTTCACTGCACTGTCTGATTAATCCACCTTGGCGGGACCGAAATGAAATTAACCGGAATGAAAATAAACTTGACAATAATCATACAAAATCTATTTTCTTACTGAAAAATTCAATTACAATCTTATATTCAACAATACAAATGATTCAAAAATAAACGTTCGAAAATATGAAAAAACAGTCACGAAAAGAACACGCAACATTTCTTGACCGCGTTCCTTCCGATCTGCAGACTCAGCTAAAGCAAAGCAAAGGTCAAAGCTATTTTTAGAGGTATTTTTGGACTAATTGGACTAACTAATACAGAGAACACATTATAATTCAAAGAATTAAATTTCAAACAATAAGCTTGCGTCATAAACTGCTTGTGCCCTAAATTTAAAGCTTATCCAAAATTTATTTCCAGGGATATAGCCATATTAGTGTTTTACGTCTTAAATATTGTTACCCCATTTTTTCTTATTCAATTTTTGGTTTTATTACAGATCATATACGGGTAATTTCGTCTTAACTGTACACAGCAATGTACTACAGTAGTTGTTCGGTAACTGGGCGTTGTTTTACTGGACTACTTTTTAACTGGGCGCTCGATAACTGGTCTGAAGCCAACTTAAAAAGCAGACAAACGTCAAAAATACAAAAACAAACCAAAATGATCGAGGGGTCAGTGGATGCAACAATCAACTGTTATAAATAAAACTTTTCTTTTTTTTTTTTTTTTGTTAAATTTCAAGTCACAATTTAAGGAAACTTGAAAAATTGGCTCTGCACACAAATTCAGGTAATTTTTATTTTTATATATTACGAAGAAAGTATAATGCATTGATGGTCCCCTCGGCATTTTCCGTTCAGCCCAGTTAGCGAGCAGCATTCGGTAACTGGGCTAGGTTTTTTTTCGTAAAATTATGTTTATTAGGTACTTTTCGGTACTAGGACCTGGTTAGGACCGGCTTTTGTAATTACATTTTACTTAAAGCTAAGAGTAATAACAGAGGATCTTGTGTGTACATGTTCGTGGGAGGGGAGCCGATTACCCGCGGCCTACTTGGGGTTAGAAGGGAAGGGATTAATGTTAAAAGACGAGGCGTGGGAAGGGAAGGGGATTGTGTAGGGGTCTTGGTTAGCTCTGCTGGCCTTTGTTTTTGTCCTCTGCCGCAACTCGGTGTCCAGCTGCTCGGCGCGATCTTGCTCTGCTTCCGGTGCAAACCAGAAACGACGGCTTTGTGTGAAGGCGAGTTATACTAACTGAAGGAAAACTAACTGAAGGAAAACTAACTGAAGAAAAACTGAATGGATATTTTGGAATCAAAGAGGAACTGATAGATCGGATAGAGAACATCAAGGTCTAGTTGAGATAACGCGTCTCGCATCGGTATTTATGGTGGTCCTCCTCGGGCCCTGAGGGTATCTTTCAACTTAATTCTGTGAACATGGTGATCTGGTACTGGGCTACGTTCTCAGCCCAGTTATCGAACGAGTACTGTATTTGAAAAAAGGTGTTTTGGAAAATTTGCGCAAATCGCAAAAAAAGAAAGGAAAAAAGAAGGGATGTTTCCAAGTTGGTTCAAAATCAAAATGTTCAAAATGTTTTGATAGTATCAATAGCTCCACCAAATTTGAGCTTGATCAGAAAAAGTAAAAGAGTAAGCCAGGTCCGGTGGTTTAGTGGTAAGCGTGGTAGCCTCTAAACCCAAGTAAGGCCTGGGTTCAATCCCAGACGGACCCGGTGGCATTTTTCGAGACGAGATTTGCCTGATCACGCCTTCTATCGGATGGGGTAGTAACACGTCAGTCCATTTGCGTAAAAGAGGTTTTGGATGACCCAACAAGATCCGGGGGTCGTTTAAGTGGATTGCTTTGCTTTGCAGAAAAAGCCAATTTGGAGTGGTGTGCCACTTTGCGCGAAATGAACCATACTGAACATCAAATTCTACACAGAAAAAAATAATAATATTATTTAGTAATATATCATCTGGGAAGGGGTACATCTTTTATGTCAGCAAAAATGTGTAATTTAACCTCTGAAAATGTGTAATTTTACCACTTTTCTGTTGTAATGTCGCTTTTTCAGTCTAAATTGAGGTAAAATTACATCATAAAAGAGGTAATATTCAACCTTGCAAAATTAAAGCTTCCAAATTTACACAATTTTTTACTGTTTAAGTCGCGGCTCGTTCTCGCTCGAAAAGTCGTCAAGTCGAAGCTAAACGCCAGCGGATTTTAATTGTTTACATTTTACTTGTTTTGCTTGAAATTATAAAATAGTGGCGTATTTGCAACATACAAAACACGTGTGAGGGAGAGCATTAATTTAGCAAGCTTGAATATAGATTGAGTTGGTGTTTAAGGGTGTCCGGATTCCAAATGTGTCACATCGCCACCCGTAACCCTACACCAGCTGGACACCAAAAAAATTGCAATAAAAATTTATTCACCCACATTCAAACACGATTTACCCTCATGCTGGCGCTGGCCTGCCGGAAGGAGAGGAGAGGGGGGGGGGGAGATTGCATTTTGCTGTCACCTCTACCCGTCCCATTATAAGCCCTCGTTTCTCATCAATCCTGGGTGGTAAGGGTGACGAGAAGAAGGGCGTGTGGGTGATGGCGCGAATTGAGGATCCACTCGCGTCGCGTTCGCGTTCGAAAGCGCGGAGATGCATAAACGCAGGAAATCATAATGCATGGAAGCGTATAACGACCGTCAAGTATGCGTAACAAATATAAATTCCTGCATGCTGCACATTCGATCGAAAGTATTAAATTATGGCCGTCCGCCGTTGGGTGGCGTGGCGTGGTGTGTGTGTGTGAGAGAGAGAGCGAGCGAGAGTGTGCACGTGCAATGAAGTGCCCTCCCCCTTCAATGAAAAGGATGCTACTTCTGCTGCTACTATAGGGATGCAGTAGCAGCAGTCAGTGCCTTTATTGTACGTCTGCTAATGGATATTTATGAAAAATGTCCTTCCTCCGAAGGCACTCTCACTGCAAAAGCTGCACACTAAAAGCTGCTCGCTCAAAGTACTGTGTGTGTTGTATTTGGTGTGCTTTCAAAAACTGGGAGAACATTACCAATATCCACCAGCAATAACGTTCGTAATTTATGAAAAGAGAGCGGTTTGTTATGAGGGGGTAATGAATGACCTAAGGATTGGGTTGCTGAAATCATACTGATGTGGAAGCAAGTTTTGTATTTCTTTCCAAAGTACACCCAAAGGAAATATAAAGCTCAAAATCTGCAACAGTGGATTTGCTACAGAAAATGTTACATTTTATAACAGTTTTTGCAGCAAGCTCATAGCTCAATTTTGCCCGCGTGTAAACATGTCAGCGATCTGCAGTTCTCACCAACACATATAATGCGGGCGCGTCTCCGAGCAACACTCCAGAGAGAACAATATGTTCGCGCTCTGTCCCTCACAATTCATCAAGCGTCCATGGCGCGGTGGTAGCGTGTCGGATCAGCAACCTAGAAGTGGATGGTTCAATCCTCGTTCTGTTAAGATTTTTTTTCTGCAATACAATCAATCATCCGTCGGTAATGTCGATAATTGTCGGTAACGGGCAAAAATGCCATATCCCTATATCGCAAAAAATGCATGAGGACAGTTTTCATGCAGATTCTGATATAATTTCATGCCGCCATGTATCACAATCATGCGACCGCTGGTTGGGTGTATGTTGAGGCTTTTAAAACACACAAATTAAGAGGTTGCTCATGATTCATGATGATAAACTGAAAGTCCTATTAAACAAAGGATTCAAGATTGTCTTCAATTTTAAATAAATTCCTCCCTCCTGTGTCTTGTGGATTTCTTTTACAGATGGGACCTTTTGAAAATTTACGCATGAATTTATGACCGAGCAACGTAGCCTAGAGGTAACGCTTCCACCACGTAAGGGGTAGATCGTGGTTCAAATCCCGGCTCGGACCAACACAACTGGTGATCTTTTTCCTTCTGGATTCAATTGCTTAGTAAAGGGAAGGTTTTGTTTAATCACAAGCCCGACACCTTAGTGAAGGCGACCTATGGAATTTTAACATTAACCATAACATGTTAATATTAAGTTAGCCATAGCCACAGAATCCGCTTTGTAAATGCAGCCCCGATGATCTTCATGAGTCATGGGAAAAATTTACTATTACGCATGAGTTTATCTGTTAAGTCGGCTTTTCCCAAAATGGAATTTTATTTGTTCAGCTAAATTTATCTTGTATTTTTTGTTGTCATAATAAATGTTTATTAGACTAATCATACTTAAGGTTATTTAGCAATTACAGCATCATCCACCGAGTTTTCCTGGAATTACAAACTCGAAGTCAGCTCGTAAAATCAAACAAATCCACGGACATGTGTTTCTGGAATCGCCTCCAGGCCGCCACGTCGACCACGACCAGGCGAGAGACGCTGTGACACATTTGAAATCCGAACAACCCAAGGGGCAGCAAATGTGTATGTGTCAGTGTGCTTCAAGTTGGTTGTTGCGTACATCGTACCCAGGACTCAGGACGGAACTGTGTGCTTTTATAATTATGAAACCACCCCCACTCATCATGAATCGCCATCCCATGCACGTGGTCTGGAGAGGGAGGCATTCCACGAAACGGTTCTGGCCGGGGTGGCTTCGGAACGGGGTCATATTTGGGATGTCATCGGATGGCTGGGAAAACGGTTGACATGCAGAGGGCGTGTGTGCTGCAAGAGAGGCAATAAATCTGATACTTTACGATGTCAAAGTGGTATGTTTGCGTGATTTTTTAAGTGGAATTATTCAACACACAACACAGAGGGGATTATTCGGGTTGACTGGAGCTCAATGAGAGAGGTTAAACGAGTGGCCGAGGCCGCACTCGGAACAACCAGGCCAAGTGGACCCCTCGCGTCAATTAGCGTTACAAGAGCCATAATTAAACCGCTTAGGTTTGGAGTGATGGCAGGTTTTTTTTGCATAATTATATAATGTTTCGCATTTGTTTTAAGCATTCGCGAATAACCAATTCCGGACACTCGTTTTTATTAAATTAAAACTTTTGGAGACGTTTGTAGGGGAAACAAACTCCTTTTCAGGCTACTTTTTAAAAAGAAATATTGCGGTTTTTAACTCCCATAAAATTTTTTTTTGAGTAATATTGTTTGGATTGTTTACATAATAGACATATTTCTCCTACTCCACCATCACTCGCATGGAAAAATATTTTTAACAATACGCAATTGTTAACATATTTCTACGAATCATCTACTTTATTGTCATTGAGGATCGAGTTACACACTTGTTTACAATTATGCATTAATTTTACAGCCCAGCGTAAAAAATAGATAAATAATACTTCATTCGTACGGCATTTCACATTTCATTCGTTTGAGTTCAGGGGAAAAACTTTTTTTGAACGTTGAAAATCAGACCGATTGTTACCGAAATGTGTCAGTTAAAATATTTAATCTTAACATTACACATATTTGAGCGGCCAGGAATACTGCGCAAAGTTTACCGCAGAGATGATTAAATAAAGTGGGTTGAGTTTAGCACGGAGTGTTAAAACAACAACACAATTCTGAATCTATAGGGAAGGAAGAAGCGTAGGGACACACCACCATACGGTCCAAATTTTGCTGCCTGCTAAGAAATTTTGGTATTCCGGGACCCTCTGGGACGGGACATTGTATTTCCACGAATATCCTGGACACTATTTGCCGTGGTTAAAACGCCATAGAGTTATCTACATGCGCATGTATTGCGTAAAAGATTGAGGTTAAATTTTGTACCGGCCAGCAAAACAAATGGTGTGCTAGTGTGCGTGAGCTCGGGCTTAGATAACTCTATAGAGCTTTATGACGTTTCGCGTACGCACACTAGCGCACCATTTGGTTTTGCTGGCTGACAAAATTTTACCTCACTTTTTTTTCGTGTACGTACACGCAATACATACGTACGTAGAATGCTCTATAGCTCGCTCTTGGTTGTACCAGTATTCGTAATTCCAACCTAAACTCACCAAGTCGCTATGGCCTAGTGGTTAGGGACCATCCACAAACCACGTGGACATTTTTTGGAAATCTCAAACCCCCCCCCCCCTCCCCTCGTAGACAGATTGTCCATACAAAAAAACTTGTTTGTATGGAGCGTGGACAATCGCCATACCCACTCCCCCAAAGTGTCCACGTGCTTTATGGATGGTCGCTTAGCAAAGGACGGATTTTTGCACCTCAATCGTACACAGACATCAATTTTCAGGGTTTGTCAAGATAGCACGACAAGATTGAAACTTCTTTCATATAAAAAGTGACAACATGCACGGAGTATTTTCGGTTTTTGCCTTCCTCACCTTACTGAGGAAAGGCAATAAAATCACTCGAAAAACGAAAACTTAATTTGACCTCCTAGACCCACCTTCATGTATACATGTCGACTTAGAATCAAATTCTGAGCAAATGTCTGTGTGTGTGGTGGGATGTTGATCAAAAAAATTTGCACTGGATTATCTCGGCACTGGCTCAACCGATTTGGACCGTTTTTGTCTCATTCGATTAGTCTTGGGGTCCAATAAGTCGCTATTGAAAATTATAAAGTTTAGTAAAGTACTTCAAAAGTTATGCTAAAAAACGATTTTAACAAAAGTCCGGAAGATTGTAAAAAGAGTGGTTTTTGAAAGAAACTCCGTCATGTTATACATTTTTAGAAAGGTATTCAAAGACCTTTTCAACGAGTTCAAAAGATTGCAGATCTGACGACCCTATCAAAAGTTATGAGCACTTAAGTGTTATTTATGAACTTTTTAGAGGCCGGATCTCATATATTTCGATGAAAACTTTGCCGGGATCTATCATGCGACTTGTCGTTGGATAGGTAATCGAAAGACCTTTCCAACGAGTTCAACATATTGCAGATCTGACAACCCTATTAAAAGTTATAAGCACTTAAGTGTTATTTATGAACTTTTTAGAGGCCGGATCTGAGATATTTCGATGAAAACGTTGCCGGGATCTATCATGCGACTTGTCGTTGGAGAGGTAATCAAAAGACCTTTGCAACGAATTCAAAAGTTTGCTGATCTGACAACCCTATCAAAAGTTATAAGCACATAAGTGCCCTGAATTATGAAGATCTGACTACCCAATCTGATGGTATGAATAATGAATCAAGTTGATATAACATTGAAAGGTCCGCCCTTTTGTATCTATTTTTATTTACCCTTCAAATGTGAGGAAGGCACCAACCACCTAAGGGTGGATTAAGTAACGTTTATTGAATATCTCAGGATTGAAATCGAATTTTGGGGATCTGTGAAGGTCAAAAGTTGAGAAATTATGAGCTACACAAAATGGCGTTCTTAACTCAATTTGGCCCAAAATGCACGTACGACAAGTTAGCACGACAGCTAACAAGGATGGAATAATCGCAATACAATCAATTTCACTTGCCTTTTCTTCACCCGCGAAAGAGAGAGGAGGCGAATCACGCAAAAGAAAATCGCTCCCAAAATTTTCCTAGAAAATCAATCTGCTGATGATTTTTTGTGAATTTCCTTGTCAGCACCACTTAAAATTATTTATTTCGCTTTGTTTACACACATTGTCCATCTACAAAAATTGTCAGGTCTTTTTTCGACGTGTGACGTTACACTTGCAAGTGCAGTAGTGAAAAAAATGTTCCGCCGAATAATCAAGATGATGATTTTTTTAGATTCCTTTTACCGATCCTTCGAACGCGAGAGAGGAGAGCCATGCTCTCTTCGATTTTTTTTCTCTTGATAAACATCCAAAGATTTTTTTTTTGATGATGATCATTCCATCGTTGAACCGCCCTATCCATTTTGAAACCACCCCACAATCAAATTTTTCGAAAGTTTGGTGAAAAATCTTCTTTTAGGATTTGATTAATAGCTGTGCTTCAAAACTATTTTGTTCACAAACTATTGCAGTTTTCACGGAAAAAGCGATTTCGAATGTTATTACGTTGAAGGTGAAATGTTTTGGTTTCCTGAAATTGATCATTGGGGATCATAATCTGAGCGACTTATCTTGTAAGCTCTCTGCTTGCTTGTTTTCTGATCAGTGATCAATGAATGATTCTTGAACAAACCAAGTATTGTTTATCAAAGTTTTTTGTTGAAACATTTCAGTCAAAGTTTATTTCCGCTAGATGATGTTGTATATCCGAATTCGTGACAATAATCTGCCGAAACCACACACACCACCAAAATGAAAAATCTCGTGGTTTTCCAGCAGTTTCAGTTCACCCACATTTCTCCCTCTGGGGCATATCATTGCATAATACTGTCAATTAAGGTCGTCGCACACCAAAAATGCACACATGGCACAAGTTCTTGGATTGGAGCAGGAACAAAAAAAAACCCCTTGAAATCACAACCGTTCAACATGCATTTGACGTGAAGTATTTGCAGCTTTGGGCAGCACTTTTTTCCCCAGCGCGATTCCATTATCGTAGCGTTTTTTTTTATTATTTTCGCCCGCACTCGGGATTTCAAGCAAATGAAGAGAGTTGAAGGGCAGAAAAAAGCCCACACATTCAGCACTCCCAGGGCTGGGTGCCGATGGTAGGGGTGGTGGTGGCAATAATTGCTGCTATGGCTGCTGTGCCGGAAAATGGGAGCCCAGTTTTTCCTGTTCTTTGCCGGTGACCCCCCCCCCCCCCACTTCTCCCCATCACCCCAAAAAAGAGTGACGGCTCTCGTTCCGTTCCGTTGTGGGTGGTGGTCAGCATCAATTTCAAACCCATTGATAAATGGTAATTTCAACCGTTTTGGGACTTTGAGGTGGCTTTCCGCAATCGTGCTCATTGTGAACTTTTGTAATTAGTTCTGCGGTGAACTGGCAATGAATGACAGCCAGCCGGACGGACTGGACGGCCCGATGTCCTGCAGCCTGTGGCTGGCATGACCTGGCCAATTGTGTTGGCGTTGAACTGGTGACTGAGTGACCGACCGAGCAGGGACCAAAGTTTGAACGACCCGGATTGATTTGATTTGAATTTAATCACTTTCGGAAGTGAACCGAAGTGACCAATGAATTGATGTGGAAGTGAACTACAAATGAGCAGTTTCATTGTTACTGAAAAATATTGCGATTGTTTTTCTTGGAAAATACTTTTTACCATCTGGCTGTACATCTAACACTACAAAAATAGTTGAACCAGCCTCCGATTGAAAGACTCTATTGTAAAGAGTAAAAAAACAATACAAAAATACAAAAATACAAAAATACAAAAATACAAAAATACAAAAATACAAAAATACAAAAATACAAAAATACAAAAATACAAAAATACAAAAATACAAAAATACAAAAATACAAAAATACAAAAATACAAAAATACAAAAATACAAAAATACAAAAATACAAAAATACAAAAATACAAAAATACAAAAATACAAAAATACAAATACAAAAATACAAAAATACAAAAATACAAAAATACAAAAATACAAAAATACAAAAATACAAAAATACAAAAATACAAAAATACAAAAATACAAAAATACAAAAATACAAAATACAAAAATACAAAAATACAAAAATACAAAAATACAAAAATACAAAAATACAAAAATACAAAAATACAAAAATACAAAAATACAAAAATACAAAAATACAAAAATACAAAAATACAAAAATACAAAAATACAAAAATACAAAAATACAAAATACAAAAATACAAAAATACAAAAATACAAAAATACAAAAATACAAAAATACAAAAATACAAAAATACAAAAATACAAAAATACAAAAATACAAATACAAAATACAAAAATACAAAAATACAAAAATACAAAATACAAAAATACAAAAATACAAAAATACAAAAATACAAAAATACAAAAATACAAAAATACAAAAATACAAAAATACAAAAATACAAAAATACAAAAATACAAAAATACAAAAATACAAAAATACAAAATACAAAAATACAAAAATACAAAAATACAAAAATACAAAAATACAAAAATACAAAAATACAAAAATACAAAAATACAAAAATACAAAAATACAAAAATACAAAAATACAAAAATACAAAAATACAAAAATACAAAAATACAAAAATACAAAAATACAAAATACAAAAATACAAAAATACAAAAATACAAAAATACAAAAATACAAAAATACAAAAATACAAAAATACAAAAATACAAAAATACAAAAATACAAAAATACAAAAATACAAAAATACAAAAATACAAAAATACAAAAATACAAAAATACAAAAATACAAAAATACAAAAATACAAAAATACAAAAATACAAAAATACAAAAATACAAAAATACAAAAATACAAAAATACAAAAATACAAAAATACAAAAATACAAAAAATCAAAAAATCAAAAATACAAATATACAAAAATACAAAAATACAAAAAATACAAAAATACAAAAATACAAAAATACAAAAATACAAAAATACAAAAATACAAAAATACAAAAATACAAAAATACAAAAATACAAAAATACAAAAATACAAAAATACAAAAAATACAAAAATACAAAAATACAAAAATACAAAAATACAAAAATACAAAAATACAAAAATACAAAAATACAAAAATACAAAAATACAAAAATACAAAAATACAAAAATACAAAAATACAAAAATACAAAAATACAAAAATACAAAAATACAAAAAATACAAAAATACAAAAATACAAAAATACAAAAATACAAAAATACAAAAAATACAAAAATACAAAAATACAAAAATACAAAAATACAAAAATACAAAAATACAAAAATACAAAAATACAAAAATACAAAAATACAAAAATACAAAAATACAAAAATACAAAAATACAAAAATACAAAAATACAAAAATACAAAAATACAAAAATACAAAAATACAAAAATACAAAAATACAAAAATACAAAAATACAAAAATACATACAAAAATACAAAAATACAAAAATACAAAAATACAAAAATACAAAAATACAAAAATACAAAAATACAAAAATACAAAAATACAAAAATACAAAAAATACAAAAATACAAAAATACAAAAATACAAAAATACAAAAATACAAAAATACAAAAATACAAAAATACAAAAATACAAAAATACAAAAATACAAAAATACAAAAATACAAAAATACAAAAATACAAAAATACAAAATACAAAATACAAAAATACAAAAATACAAAAATACAAAAATACAAAAAATACAAAAATACAAAAATACAAAAATACAAAAATACAAAAATACAAAAATACAAAAATACAAAAATACAAAAATACAAAATACAAAAATACAAAAATACAAAAATACAAAAATACAAAAATACAAAAATACAAAAATACAAAAATACAAAAATACAAAAATACAAAAATACAAAAATACAAAAATACAAAAATACAAAAATACAAAAATACAAAAATACAAAATACAAAAATACAAAAATACAAAAATACAAAAATACAAAAATACAAAAATACAAAAATACAAAAATACAAAAATACAAAAATACAAAAATACAAAAATACAAAAATACAAAAATACAAAAATACAAAAATACAAAAATACAAAAATACAAAAATACAAAAATACAAAAATACAAAAATACAAAAATAAAAAATACAAAAATACAAAAATACAAAAATACAAAAATACAAAAATACAAAAATACAAAAATACAAAAATACAAAAATACAAAAATACAAAAATACAAAAATACAAAAATACAAAAATACAAAAATACAAAAATACAAAAATACAAAATACAAAAATACAAAAATACAAAAATACAAAAATACAAAAATACAAAAATACAAAAATACAAAAATACAAAAATACAAAAATACAAAAATACAAAAATACAAAAATACAAAAATACAAAAATACAAAAACACTAAAATACAAAAATACAAAAATACAAAAATACAAAAATACAAAAATACAAAAATACAAAAATACAAAAATACAAAAATACAAAAATACAAAAATACAAAAATACAAAATACAAAAATACAAAAATACAAAAATACAAAAATACAAAAATACAAAAATACAAAAATACAAAAATACAAAAATACAAAAATACAAAAATACAAAAATACAAAAATACAAAAATACAAAAATACAAAAATACAAAAATACAAAAATACAAAAATACAAAAATACAAAAATACAAAAATACAAAAATACAAAAATACAAAAATACAAAAATACAAAAATACAAAAAATACAAAAATACAAAAATACAAAAATACAAAAATACAAAAATACAAAAAATACAAAAATACAAAAATACAAAAATACAAAAATAAAAAATACAAAAATACAAAAATGCAAAAATACAAAAATACAAAAATACAAAAATACAAAAATACAAAAATACAAAAATACAAAAATACAAAAATACAAAAATACAAAAATACAAAAATACAAAAATACAAAAATACATAAATACAAAAATACAAAAATACAAAAATACAAAAATACAAAAATACAAAAATACAAAAATACAAAAATACAAAAATACAAAAATACAAAAATACAAAAATACAAAAATACAAAAATACAAAAATACAAAAATACAAAAATACAAAAATACAAAAATACAAAAATACAAAAATACAAAAATACAAAAATACAAAAATACAAAAATACAAAAATACAAAAATACAAAAATACAAAAATACAAAAATACAAAAATACAAAAATACAAAAATACAAAAATACAAAAATACAAAAATACAAAAATACAAAAATACAAAAATACAAAAATACAAAAATACAAAAATACAAAAATACAAAAATACAAAAATACAAAAGACCGATTCTTTCGTGACGGGACAACGTTTGTACGCATATGTTTTCAGTTTTTTGCTGATAACTTCAAAATCTGTGAGAAAAGGTACCAATATTTATACAAATTTGAAAAGTACATTAAATTTCCCATAAGATTCACTCCAGCAAACATTTAAAAACACAAAGTTTGAGTCAAGAGAGTTACAAATGTAGCGTGACGGGACAACATCGTACAATTGGATCATTTTGATTTTCATTCACAAAAGTGAAGAACTCTGCTCTCCTAGTAAGTTTTTGGAAGACCCTTTTCTACAGTTGTTTCTAAAATGAAAAACGAAGATTTTGCTTCCTGGATCACCCAATTTCGTCAAATTTTGTTGATTTGACAGGTACTTCTTTTCGTGACGGGACAACGCAGATATTTTGCAAAAGAGGGTTTTGCTCGCGTTGTCCCGTCAAGAAATGAAGCAATTGTGAAAATCTCTACTGACTAGTCAACTTTAACTAATTTGGGGTCGCTGAGCTCGAATATGACTCCTAGAATACTCCAAAGTATTCAGGGAATGTGCAATCCAAATGGCGGTGCTAGAATATTCGATATTTTATAAAGAAATGTAACCGGCAATGAACAGGTCTAATTTAACAAAGGGTTGCTGAACTCGAATATGAGCTCTAGAATATTCCAAAATACTCAGGGATGTGCAATCCAAGATGGCGGCCAATATGGCGAAGCTAGAAAATTTGATTTTTTTTTCAGATGTGTAACAGGCAATCAATGGGTCAAATTCAACTAATTTGGGGTCGCTGAACTTGAATATGTGCCATAGAATACTCCAAAGTACTCAGGGAATGTGCAATCCAAGATGGCGAAGCTAGAAAATTGAATTGCATTCCCTGAGTACTTATTTATTTATTTGTCACCGTATTTGGCATTATGCCGCACAGACTGTTCTAAGGACTTTAGAATATTCTAAGGATTATATTCGAGTTCAGCATCTCCAAATTAATTAAATTTGACCTGTTGACTGCCTGTTACATTTCTGTATAAAAATTTCCAATATTCTAGGTTCGCCATCTTGGCCGCCATCTTGGATTGCACATTCTCTGAGTACTTTGGAGTATTATATGGCTCATATTCGAGTTCAGCGACCCCAGATTAGTTAAATTTGACTAGTTGATTGAACTTAAAAATCCTTTTATGGTGTTTTTTTCCATTCTGCCGCCATATTAGACGCCATCTTGAATATCTCGCTTCCCTTTGAGACTCAGGAAAATCAACGGACAAATTTGGATTCTGGAGGGTCGATTTAGTCTAGATCGATCAAAAACTGGCCTGTTACACGATTTGCTTCTAGACACGAGAAATGAGCATCTTTTTTTGAATTCGTGCCTTAACCAAAAAATTGGTGTGACGGGACAACGCAAACTTGCGTCAGCCGTAACTCTGGATCCTTTTGGCCAATTTTCGATTTCTAATAAGCATTTTAAAGGGTTTTTTGAGTACGAAGAGAATCCAAAATATGATGCAAAACCGATTTCACGAACTATTGCAAATTTAACTAATGTTATTTTTCGTGACGGGACAACGCTTCCATATACCCCCTTTCAAATGTCCTGTATAATTTTATACCTACAGAACCTGCTTCTGTCAATAAGAGGGCTTATAAAAGAGTCACTTTACTATAAAATACCGTTTAGATTGATTAAATATCTGCATTCCTTCCATTAATTTGAGCTATTATTTAAAACAGTTGGGAAAATTAAAAATTCCCAGCGTTTATACATTTTACAACATCTGCTCACATATATGTTAAGAATAGGAACTTTGGTGTGGAAATATGTTTTTTGTGTGGTTCAAATAGTTGGAAAACATGGAAAATTATCAGAACCATCCAAAGTACAAAAATACAAAAATACAAAAATACAAAAATACAAAAATACAAAAATACAAAAAGACAAAAATACAAAAATACAAAAATACAAAAATACAAAAATACAAAAATACAAAAATACAAAAATACAAAAATACAAAAATACAAAAATACAAAAATACAAAAATACAAAAATACAAAAATACAAAAATACAAAAATACAAAAATACAAAAATACAAAAATACAAAAATACAAAAATACAAAAATACAAAAATACAAAAATACAAAAATACAAAAATACAAAAATACAAAAATACAAAAATACAAAAATACAAAAATACAAAAATACAAAAATACAAAAATACAAAAATACAAAAATACAAAAATACAAAAATACAAAAATACAAAAATACAAAAATACAAAAATACAAAAATACAAAAATACAAAAATACAAAAATACAAAAATACAAAAATACAAAAATACAAAAATACAAAAATACAAAAATACAAAAATACAAAAATACAAAAATACAAAAATACAAAAATACAAAAATACAAAAAAACAAAAATACAAAAATACAAAAATACAAAAATACAAAAATACAAAAATACAAAAATACAAAAATACAAAAATACAAAAATACAAAAATACAAAAATACAAAAATACAAAAAATACAAAAATACAAAAATACAAAAATACAAAAATACAAAAATACAAAAATACAAAAATACAAAAATACAAAAATACAAAAATACAAAAAAATACAAAAATACAAAAATACAAAAATACAAAAATACAAAAATACAAAAATACAAAAATACAAAAATACAAAAAATACAAAAATACAAAAATACAAAAATACAAAAATACAAAAATACAAAAATACAAAAATACAAAAATACAAAAATACAAAAATACAAAAATACAAAAATACAAAAATACAAAAAATACAAAAATACAAAAATACAAAAATACAAAAAAACAAAAATACAAAAATACAAAAATACAAAAATACAAAAATACAAAAATACAAAAATACAAAAAATACAAAAATACAAAAATACAAAAATACAAAAATACAAAAATACAAAAATACAAAAAATACAAAAATACAAAAATACAAAAATACAAAAATACAAAAATACAAAAATACAAAAATACAAAAATACAAAAATACAAAAAATACAAAAATACAAAAATAAAAAAATACAAAAATACAAAAATACAAAAATACAAAAATACAAAAATACAAAAATACAAAAATACAAAAATACAAAAATACAAAAATACAAAAAAAAACAAAAATACAAAAATACAAAAATACAAAAATACAAAAATACAAAAATACAAAAATACAAAAATACAAAAATACAAAAATACAAAAATACAAAAATACAAAAATACAAAAATACAAAAATACAAAAATACAAAAATACAAAAATACAAAAATACAAAAATACAAAAATACAAAAATACAAAAATACAAAAAAACAAAAAATACAAAAAAACAAAAATACAAAAATACAAAAATACAAAAATACAAAAATACAAAAATACAAAAATACAAAAATACAAAAATACAAAAATACAAAAATACAAAAATACAAAAATACAAAAATACAAAAATACAAAAAATACAAAAATACAAAAAAACAAAAAAAAACAAAAAAACAAAAATACAAAAAATACAAAAATACAAAAATACAAAAATACAAAAATACAAAAATACAAAAATACAAAAATACAAAAATACAAAAATACAAAAATACAAAAATACAAAAATACAAAAATACAAAAATACAAAAATACAAAAATACAAAAAATACAAAAAAACAAAAATACAAAAATACAAAAATACAAAAATACAAAAATACAAAAATACAAAAATACAAAAATACAAAAATACAAAAATACAAAAATACAAAAATACAAAAATACAAAAATACAAAAATACAAAAATACAAAAATACAAAAATACAAAAATACAAAAATACAAAAATACAAAAATACAAAAATACAAAAATACAAAAATACAAAAATACAAAAATACAAAAATACAAAAATACAAAAATACAAAAATACAAAAATACAAAAATACAAAAATACAAAAATACAAAAATACAAAAATACAAAAATACAAAAATACAAAAATACAAAAATACAAAAATACAAAAATACAAAAATACAAAAATACAAAAATACAAAAATACAGAAATACAAAAATACAAAAATACAAAAATACAAAAATACAAAAATACAAAAATACAAAAATACAAAAATACAAAAATACAAAAATTAAAAAGAATAACCGAATATTTGGACTGCAGTTTCGACTCCTTTTATCTCTCAATACCCACTGAAAGTTTTCCGATTCAAAAGAAGTTGTTTCGTGAGCCGTGTTCCCCTCACACTCCACGGGGAATGCGAAAACGTTCCCCAATTCCAACGCACATTGTCAGTGTAGTGCCACGTATTTTCCACGATCGAACGAACGAACGTTTTCCATCGATAATCTCTTTTCTATTATCACTTCGTTTGACATGAAAATAGATTCTCGTACTTTTTTTTTCCTTTCATTTTCCTCCCCGCTTTCACTTCGATTCGAAACATTTCAGTTTTGGTTTGGACACATTTTTTCGGGACCTGCCAGGCTGGCTTCATCCGAAAACTAGACCGATTTGCATTGTTCTTTCTTTCGTGTTTTTTTTGGGTGGGAACGCGTAGCTTCGAGTTTCGCGCTTCTGTCCCAGATCCTTTCGAGCAAGGTCCTTGATACAATTTGTGTCAAGAAGAGTTGCAGCAGTGGTGATGGTTCAGCAACATAATGGTGCGATGTTCGCTGTTCGGATGGCTACATGCATCGAGGATTGAGGGATAAGCTGGGCCAATCGGACTTTGCGATTCATGCAGATGGAGAGAAAATAGACTAGTTTCACTCCACGTTCTCTTTGTGAGTATATTTTTAAGAACCCAACTAGATTGAGCAGAATGCGAGCAAGAAACATATTTTCTGAAAAATGGGAATAACAGAAAGTTGGACATAACTGTAAGTTTGTGATCGTGACATGGAATTCGTTGAAAAGTACGGGACTGTTGCTTTGCTTTAAGTGGGGATAAGTTTTTTCAAGTTTGCTAAGCAGACGTAGTCAAAATAAGAGATGAAAACTGCAATTGGTTATTGAAAGACAAATTAGAAGAAAAAAGCTTCTAAAATTACGGAACGTGTTGCTATCAATTTTAATTGGATGTTTATATTATTGAGGATATAACTCGACATACATATTTTCATTACAATAACAGACACAGCTTGAAGACTCAAGATTGTCTGCATAATACTTATTAGTTTTAAGAGAAACTTTTCCAAACCAAAGTTAATCAGTAAGATAAAGTTCTCCCAGCATCCTCAGGGATCCCAACCAATATCATCTGCCTTCCGGTTGTTCTCAGCTCTTGGAAAGTGTTACCTTTAAAAAAGACATATAGCCGCCGGATAGAAAAGCTAAATCCGGCAAACGAAGCACAAGTGCCTCCGATGTAAGAGTCACTAATCAAAAAAGGTATGTGCTCTCTTCGGTGGTGCAGCCAGCATTTCCTCGAGGGAAAACATGCGCCGGCTGAGGTTCGCTTCTGCACGTAGGAAAATTGCTTCTCCGGGAAAAGTGCACTCACGAACGAGGCGATGGCTTTCCACATTCCGAGGACATTTGTTTCTATTTATTCGGAATTTATCTCCCCGGGTGGCATCCTGCGGCGCTCCACAGACAGGACAGAGACAGGGCAAGAACATGCCATCGTGGACTACGGACAGGAAGGGAAGGTGGGGAAGGGGACTCAGGCCAAACTCCAGGATCCCACTCTTTTTGCGGTAAAGTCGTATACACAAGAAAGCTGTAAATTTATGAGCCGAGGTTGTCGCCACGATAATCGCAGCGACAAAAGGCGCAATTGTAGAAATTGTTATTTTTGTGGTTTATTTCTATGGCTTTTGTTTAAAAAAGTAGTTTTGACACATTGATGACAATCAATTTATCACAAACCTTTTTGGCATTTTAAATTTTAGAATTGACCCTTAAAAAATATAAGTTTTACTTATCTTTGATACAATCCTATACGACTAAACCAAATTTATCTTTTTCCGTGTTTCTGCCCTGCTCTCATGTGTCACTGCTGTTGCCACCGCTCGGAAAATGAGAAAAGTGGGGAGAAGTTTTTAATTTTTGCACATACTTTAGACGATCATTATCTGTGTTTTTATTTTTGTTCATGGCACGTGGAAAGGGGCCAGCAATGTATTTGTGTTTTGCTGCACACGCCGCCGTTTGTGGAGAGGGGAGGGCTCGAATGACTGGGAAAATGAGGAAAAAAAAACCGTGAAGAAAAGAAGAAAAAACCTTTTCACAGAAGCATTAGATGGAGCGTGTAGAAGGTACTACTTCAGTTGAAAGTTGGCTCGATGGCAGGCTGACTGCCGTGGGTTCGTGGTTGTTCCACGAGAGCCTGTAATGTGCATTTGTCGCACTTCTGGCGGGTAACAAGCCTCTGCGCATGGTGGGACGGGGAGAAAAAAAGTTTACTTCATAATTCATAATAAGACAAAGCACGGGGAAAATACGAGAAGCAATATAAGCAGGATGCACAGCGCCAATGTGTGGTTATGAATGTGTGTATGGGCACGTGGAAAACCACCTGAAACGGTATGTTGTGCGGTGCGGTACAGGCATTCTAGAAGGATTGTATGGCCATATGGTGTACTGAAAAATTAAAGCCCCATTATGACGCTCGAAGTAATTGACGTTCTTTCATTGCGGAAATGCTTTACAAATTTTGTGAATTACTCTCACTCACCTCATCGTGAGGTTCTGCTTTTTCTGTTTTTATTTTTTTTTTATTTAACGATGTGTTGGCTCTGAAAAGGATTAAATTTGCTGTGATAGCTTTTTTCTCAAACCGGAAATTGTTTTACTGCCTAGTTGATGCTTTATCTAAATGTAAAATAAGAAGTTTTAAGGGGATCAAATCAATTTTTTAAGCTATCTAGAAATGTAAAATTGTTTTTTCTGAATTTTCATGCTTAGTAATCCCACTGGTGGTTGCTTTTTTAAATCATTTATCATTTATCATTTATCATTTATCATTTATCATTTATCATTTATCATTTATCATTTATCATTTATCATTTATCATTTATCATTTATCATTTATCATTTATCATTTATCATTTATCATTCATCATTTATCATTTATCATTTATCATTTATCATTTATCATTTATCATTTATCATTTATCATTTATCATTTATCATTTATCATTTATCATTTATCATTTATCATTTATCATTTATCATTTATCATTTATCATTTATCATTTATCATTTATCATTTATCATTTATCATTTATCATTTATCATTTATCATTTATCATTTATCATTTATCATTTATCATTTATCATTTATCATTTATCATTTATCATTTATCATTTATCATTTATCATTTATCATTTATCATTTATCATTTATCATTTATCATTCATCATTTATCATTTATCATTTATCATTTATCATTTATCATTTATCATTTATCATTTATCATTTATCATTTATCATTTATCATTTATCATTTATCATTTATCATTTATCATTTATCATTTATCATTTATCATTTATCATTTATCATTTATCATTTATCATTTATCATTTATCATTTATCATTTATCATTTATCATTTATCATTTATCATTTATCATTTATCATTTATCATTTATCATTTATCATTTATCATTTATCATTTATCATTTATCATTTATCATTTATCATTTATCATTTATCATTTATCATTTATCATTTATCATTTATCATTTATCATTTATCATTTATCATTTATCATTTATCATTTATCATTTATCATTTATCATTTATCATTTAGGCCGATGCAAATATTTAAAAAAGTTTTTGTCCCTCGGTCCTGGCCGAGGTCAAGGGGGGGGCAAAAAAATAAAAAAATATAAAAATTTAAATAACAAGCCATAGTCTTCACATTTAAATGAAAAAAGTGTTTTAAAATGCATTTTACACTAGTTCAGTTGTTTTGCAATCATTAGTTTTCAAAAAATCTAAGATCTGACAAAAACAAAAATTGTATCGAAAAAAAAGATTTTGCATCGAAAATTTTCAAAAAATCTTAAGATTTTTTATTAAACCAAAACATGCTAAAAATGATTTTAAACGCAGGAGAATGTATTTTAATTTGATTTCAGCTGGTTGCACTTGAATTTTCATTGAAATTTTGAAGTTTATTGTAAAAATATTTTTTTTGCCCCCTGATTTTTCGGGCCAATTTTGAAGGGGGGGGTGACAAAAACTTTTAAAAATATTTGTACCAGCCTTATCATTTATCATTTATCATTTATCATTTGATGATTTTTTGCAACATTTGGACAAACAATATGATTTTATTGGTCGCCATCTGCCGATTTTGTAGAATTTGATCCTGCCTCAACTTCAAATTCGTCCATCCTTAAGGTGAAACGGGAAGGCCGCGCCATGTTGAAACCACGACTCGAGTTTTTGGAAACACCTTTAACTTTTTCAAGCCTGAATTTTTAAAAATAATTTTAGCTGTTGATGGGAAAAAGATTTTTACGCCCATACGAAAATTATAGGCTAGTGCTGGACATTTTTCTTTTTTTTTATTTTAAACTTCATCATTCCAGTACGAGAATTGAACTCACGACCTCTGGATTGGAAGGAAATCCAGTACGCCGCTTGTCGAAACCCATCTTCTACCGGTCAGGACTCCCAGTGAGCAGATTTTACTCTTTGAAGGGATCTGACTTTGCTGAGCCAGACAGGAATCAAACCCATCACCTTCCGCTTACAAGGCGAAACCCATTAGGGTGTAATATCAAAATCTATTTTCTAGCACTGCAATTTTTCAGTTCCTTTTGGGGTACTAAACAACTCTCCAAAGTATGGGAACGATTGGTTTAGTCCTCACTTTGCGTAGAGCGATTCAATTTTCTATGAGAATATGTATGGGAAAAATCTTTTTTTTTTGGATTTTGAAATTTATAAAATTCACGTTTCGCGGTATATCAAAACCGGATTCATATTCGGATACTCTGAAAGGTGCTCTACAACTTTCCCGAAGAGAGTATGGTGCTAGCAGGATCCCGAAAAAAGATACAGCATGTTCAAAACTGGTCTAAAACGTGCTGTGCTCACTAATTTTGGACAACTTTTTTTTATCATGCAACTATATTACACCCTGATGACCCATCAGGACTGAAAGGGTTACGGAAAACGCAGTAACATAAACAAGTTCTGTCTGTTGCAAACGATAATAATAATATAAAGATAGCAAGCAATGTGTCGAGTTTAGAAATTGATTTCAGTTGAACAGAAGTTGTCCAAGAACTGGTGTCCCGATTCACCTTAAACAGTTATACTGAATATTGCAATAACTTTTACTCACGTGCATTTCTTCAATCTTCCCTAAAACGTTGAGAACTTTTGAAGAAAACTCAAAATCATCTGAGTAGAGAGCATCTACACACATAATGGGGTTCCCTTTCTCATCTAGATGTTGTCGAATTTCGTTGCCGGGAGAAATAGCGCTTCCACGAAGAACCATAAACGATTTGGAGAAAACCGCACACTGATTACGTGAATAAGCAGCACACACACACACACACATACGCACATTCAGTGCTCTACTCGTACACGAGTTACAAGATAAGTGCAATGTTTGAAATGCACTCGAAACTGCACCGTCAGAGCATTGAGTCGGATTTCGCGTGCGATTACAAGGATCTCCACTTTCGCTGCTGCTCGGCAAATAACGTTGCTTTTCGGGAGGGGGATGGGAAAGGATTGCCTTTCACAAGGATCACTCTGGCGCTGCTGCCAGTAGTACTACGCTTGGTTGTAGTGGGTGGGATAGTGGTAGGGCGCTAAGGATATGAAGGATATTAGAGATAATGGCAATGAATTAGGCTAGAGCACGGGTTAGAATGCTGGTGCATAAGATTTGAATTCGGTCCCGTTTAGGGTAGAAGCGAAAATTATGAAAGTTAGAATACTTGGGGAGCGTTCTTTTATAACGTAACGCAGTAGGGGGAGGGTAGCGGGGGGATCGAAGGCCTTGTTACGCTCCATACAAATTTTTTAAAATTTGTGTGGAAATTTTGTTACGAGAGGGGAAGGGGGGTTTAAAAATCCTTTTTTTTTTTTGCGTAATAAAAGAACGCTTCCTTGAAAACGATTATATTGTTTGGTCCATGCTCGATATTGATGTTGTATTTTGTATTCAACTATCATCTGCAGGTAAAACAATCGAAACAGCAGAATTTTCTGATGGAACCTGCATGAAAAATCCCTTCGAAACTTATGATCTATTTTCACCAAAATCATTTGATATTTTATTTTTTCATTTAAGTGGTTTTAAGTTTAACCAAAACTCAGCTGAAGTCTTCTTCTGATCAAAAAATTTACATTACATTAAGTTGGGTCAGGTTTGTTTAAATTTCATGAATTTGAATGAATTTGTTCTTTAGTACAAATTTCCAAGCTCCATTTTTCAATTGCTCGTGATGGAGGGGCGGTACGCCCCTTCCATTTTTGAAGATTCGAAAAAATACGTGTTTTTCAATAATTTGCAGCCTGAAATGGGGATGGTTTGCAAATTTGGTGCCAAAAGGATTTTTTTTTGTAAATTCGGACGCCAGATTTGATGGCACACTCAGAATTCTGGAAAAACGTTTTTTTCACCGAAATAAATAAAAAATGATTTCAACAATTCTGCCGCTATTCGTTACTCGACTGTAACATTTTTCGGGACATGTCATTTTCTGGGAAGTTTAATGTACTTTTCGAATCTGCAATAACCCAGAAGGGTAATATTTTATTTAGAGCAAAATTTTTCATTTTGAATATCATGTTTTTGAAACTTTGCTTGGTTATTTTTCAGAGTGTAACAATGTTCCGCCGAAACTGTGAGCGATACAGCGAGCTGCGAAGAGCTGAGAAACGAACCCACCGCCGAAAAGAACGGGAGTACGACGAAACGGTACTTGCCGAAGCGGAAGCACAGTACAACGCGAACGATAAGCGGAGGTTTTATGCAACTGTCAACGGTGTAAGAAAGAAAGCGACGCCTTCTCCTGTTATGTGCAACGACAGGGAAGGTAACCTGTTGACAGATAAGACAGCGGTAGCGGCCAGGTGGAAGGAGCACTTTCAACAGCTGTTGAACGGTGAGATGCGAGAGGGAGTCGTCGAGGACAGGATGAACGTTGAGGATGATGGAATAGCTGTGGATCCGCCTACGTTGGAGGACGTGGAAAAAGCCGTAAAGGAGCTCAAGAACGCAAAATCCGCGGGAAAGGACGGACTTCCGGCCGAACTTTTCAAGCGCGGGAGCGCGCGGATGATCGAGATTCTGCACCAAATCGTCCAGCGAATTTGGTGCGAAGAACAGCTTCCGACCGACTGGTTAGACGGGCTCATCACACCAATCTACAAGAAGGGGCAAAGACTCGATTGTGCCAACTATCGAGGCATCACAATCCTCAACTCAGCGTACAAAGTACTATCCCGAATCCTGTGGAGCAAGCTGAGACCGTTGACCGAGACCTTTGTCGGCGAATACCAGTGCGGTTTTCGAGCGGGTCGGTCAACGACGGACCAGATGTTCACTCTGCTACAAATCCTCGACAAGTTCCGGGAGTACAACCTACAAACACACCATTTGTTCATCGACTTCAAGGCGGCGTACGATTCAGTCAAAAGAAACGAACTTTGGCAAATTATGCTAGAACACGGCTTTCCGGCGAAGCTAATAAGACTGATTCGTGCAACGCTCGACGAAGCAAAATCAAGCGTGCGAATAGCTAACGAGACATCTGAAGCTTTCGTTATGGATTGGATGGATTGAAGCCAGGGGGATGCTAAAGGCCGCCATCTTGGGTGATTGAGATTGATAATGCGCGCAAACTGCGCACAGTGAAAAAAAGAATATTTTTTTTATTAATAATTCAATTTTTGTTATAACAATTACTGTAGTAAAAGTCAAATTACAAAGTAGTTACACGCAAAAAAAAGCGTTCCCGTAGCCATGAACAAAAAATCACGAATTTAGCAAACAAACGTGTTCATAGAAACGTGAACAAATTCATGAAATCATGGTACAAAAATCATGAAATCATGATATGCACTTCATAAAGTTATGAACTAGTTCACGACGCTGTGATCCGTGTTTAAAGACGATAAGTTGCGTTACTTTTTCAAAGTCGACCAGTAACGCTTGGAAACAAAACAGACAAGTTTTGACGTGCTGACCAGCTGATTGGTTGAATTAGTTTGTGTATTTATTTTCAAAAAGATTATCGAGGAAGTTTGATTTACAAATGAATGTTGTAGTTTTGTGAGTGGATTTTCGACCGTTCGGCTTCGGGGCGGGTGGTTCTGGTAAGTTTTGTGAGGGGTCATTACCCACAAGGACTCATGCATGTGTTTTTTTTTGGAGAGGAGGGAGAAAAGCAACACAGGGAGAGGGTGAGGGGTTGGGTTGGAGGGGTACTTCAAACATTTTAAGCATTTCGATAAATTCAAGTTCATTCCAAGTTTTTCAAGTAATTCAAGTAAGAACTTGAATTTAAGTAATTCAAGTAATTCAAATTATTCAAAAAAATTCAAAAAATTCAAGAAATTCCAGAAATTCAAGAAATTCAAGAAATTCAAGAAATTCAAGAAATTCAAGAAATTCAAGAAATTCAAGAAATTCAAGAATTTCAAGAAATTCAAGAAATTCAAGAAATTCAAGAAATTCAAGAAATTCAAGAAATTCAAGAAATTCAAGAAATTCAAGAAATTCAAGAAATTCAAGAAATTCAAGAAATTCAAGAAATTCAAGAAATTCAAGAAATTCAAGAAATTCAAGAAATTCAAGAAATTCAAGAAATTTAAGAAATTCAAGAAATTCAAGAAATTCAAGAAATTCAAGAAATTCAAGAAGTTCAAGAAATTCAAGAAATTCAAGAAATTCAAGAAATTCAAGAAATTCAAGAAATTCAAGAAATTCAAGAATTTCAAGAAATTCAAGAAATTCAAGAAATTCAAGAAATTCAAGAAATTCAAGAAATTCAAGAAATTCAAGAATTTCAAGAAATTCAAGAAATTCAAGAAATTCAAGAAATTCAAGAAATTCAAGAAATTCAAGAAATTCAAGAAATTCAAGAAATTCAAGAAATTCAAGAAATTCAAGAAATTCAAGAAATTCAAGAAATTCAAGAAATTCAAGAAATTCAAGAAATTCAAGAAATTCAAAAAAATCAGGAAATTCAAGAAATTCAAAAAATTCAGGAAATTCAAGAAATTCAAGAAATTCAAGAAATTCAAGAAATTCAAGAAATATAAGAAATTCAAGAAATTCCAGAAATTCAAGAAGTTCAAGAAGTTCAAGAAATTCAAGAAATTCAAGAAATTCAAGAAATTCAAGAAATTTTTGTATTTTTATATTTTTGTATTTTTGTATTTTTGTATTTTTGTATTTTTGTATTTTTGTATTTTTGTATTTTTTATCTTTGTATTTTTGTATTTTTGTATTTTTGTATTTTTGTATTTTTGTATTTTTGTTTTTTTGTTTTTTTGTATTTTTGTATTTTTGTATTTTTGTATTTTTGTATTTTTGTATTTTTGTATTTTTGTATTTTTGTATTTTTGTATTTTTGTATTTTTGTATTTTTGTATTTTTGTATTTTTGTATTTTTGTATTTTTGTATTTTTGTATTTTTGTATTTTTGTATTTTTGTATTTTTGTATTTTTGTATTTTTGTATTTTTGTATTTTTGTATTTTTGTATTTTTGTATTTTTGTATTTTTGTATTTTTGTATTTTTGTATTTTTGTATTTTTGTATTTTTGTATTTTTGTATTTTTGTATTTTTGTATTTTGTATTTTTGTATTTTTTTATTTTGTATTTTTGTATTTTTGTATTTTTGTATTTTTGTATTTTTGTATTTTTGTATTTTTGTATTTTTGTATTTTGTATTTTTGTATTTTTGTATTTTTGTATTTTTGTATTTTTGTATTTTTGTATTTTTGTATTTTTGTATTTTTGTATTTTTGTATTTTTGTATTTTTGTATTTTTGTATTTTTGTATTTTTGTATTTTTTTGTATTTTTGTATTTTTGTATTTTTGTATTTTTGTATTTTTGTATTTTTGTATTTTTGTATTTTTGTATTTTTGTATTTTTGTATTTTTGTATTTTTGTATTTTTGTATTTTTGAATTTTTGTATTTTTGTATTTTTGTATTTTTGTATTTTTGTATTTTTGTATTTTTGTATTTTTGTATTTTTGTATTTTTGTATTTTTGTATTTTTGTATTTTTGTATTTTTGTATTTTTGTATTTTTGTATTTTGTATTTTTGTATTTTTGTATTTTTGTATTTTTGTATTTTTGTATTTTTGTATTTTTGTATTTTTGTATTTTTGTATTTTTGTATTTTTGTATTTTTGTATTTTTGTATTTTTGTATTTTTGTATTTTTGTATTTTTGTATTTTTGTATTTTTGTATTTTTGTATTTTTGTATTTTTTTATTTTTGTATTTTTGTATTTTTGTATTTTTGTATTTTTGTATTTTTGTATTTTTGTATTTTTGTATTTTGTATTTTTGTATTTTTGTATTTTTGTATTTTTGTATTTTTGTATTTTTGTATTTTTGTATTTTTGTATTTTTGTATTTTTGTATTTTTATATTTTTGTATTTTTGTATTTATGAATTTTTGTATTTTTGTATTTTTGTATTTTTGTATTTTTGTATTTTTGTATTTTTGTATTTTTGTATTTTTGTATTTTTGTATTTTTGTATTTTTGTATTTTTGTATTTTTGTATTTTTGTATTTTTGTATTTTTGTATTTTTGTACTTTTTAATATAGCAACTTCTACGTGACTTTGGGCCATGGTTCGTTGACATTACATTAAATGGTCGTAATTATTAATTTGATGAATTTTGATATGTCACATGGCAAGGTTCCTTGTAAATTCCGAAGTGTCCCCAAGTGGCCACCGGTTACCGGTGACCCGTTCCGGAGTGGCCAGGTTGGGCCAGAGGACGTTGGCATCACTTGTAATGGTCATAGTTTTTAATTTGATGAATTTTGATATGTCACATGACATGGTTCCTTGCAAATTCCGAAGTGTCCCCAAGTGGCCACCGGTTACCGGTGACCCGTTCCGGAGTGGCCAGGTTGGGCCAGAGGACGTTGGCATCACTTGTAATGGTCATAGTTTTTAATTTGATGAATTTTGATATGTCACATGACATGGTTCCTTGCAAATTCCGAAGTGTCCCCAAGTGGCCACCGGTTACCGGTGACCCGTTCCGGAGTGGCCAGGTTGGGCCAGAGGACGTTGGCATCACTTGTAATGGTCATAGTTTTTAATTTGATGAAATTTGATATGTCACATTGCAAGGTTCCGAAGTGTCCCCAAGTGGCCACCGGTTACCGGTGACCCGTTCCGGAGTGGCCAGGTTGGGCCAGAGGACGTTGGCATCACTTGCAATGGTCATAGTTTTTAATTTGATGAAATTTGATATGTCACATGGCAAGGTTCCTTGCAAATTCCGAAGTGTCCCCAAGTGGCCACCAGTTACCGGTGACCCGTTCCGGAGTGGCCAGGTTGGGCCAGAGGACGTTGGCATCACTTGTAATGGTCATAGTTTTTAATTTGATGAATTTTGATATGTCACATGACATGGTTCCTTGCAAATTCCGAAGTGTCCCCAAGTGGCCACTGGTTACCGGTGACCCGTTCCGGAGTGGCCAGGTTGGGCCAGAGGACGTTGGCATCACTTGTAATGGTCATAGTTTTTAATTTGATGAAATTTGATATGTCACATTGCAAGGTTCCGAAGTGTCCCCAAGTGGCCACCGGTTACCGGTGACCCGTTCCGGAGTGGCCAGGTTGGGCCAGAGGACGTTGGCATCACTTGTAATGGTCATAGTTTTTAATTTGATGAATTTTGATATGTCACATGACATGGTTCCTTGCAAATTCCGAAGTGTCCCCAAGTGGCCACCGGTTACCGGTGACCCGTTCCGGAGTGGCCAGGTTGGACCAGGTTCCATCGGCATTGCTCCAATAAAGCAGGTTCTTAGTATCTTTCATCTGCGGCCAAAACATCCAAAATCGGTTAAATTATCTAATTTTGGTATGCGAATAACTGATTGCAGATAAATATATCCGTACCCGGGCCAAAATTAAATAGTTCATCACGTAATAATTGAATGATACCCTGCAACTGTCACTTTTCCGTATAAGGATTTCTGAACGTTCTTCGCCTCTGTTTCAAAGCTGTGGCAACGCCCACAAAATTCCCCCGAAGAAAAATTTCATGCTTTTTGTTCGCATGAGCGTGAACAAATGTATGATTTGTTTCCCATTACCATGAACGAAGTTTATGAATACGAGATCAGGAAAAACGTAACCAGACCTGGCGTTACGGTTTTTCGTGAACAAACGTTCATGGAAATCGGTTGCAATCATGCATTTGTTCACGGTGCAAAATCTTATCATAAAATTTGCTTTGTTTCCTATTTTCATGGTACGTTGTTCACGTTTACGCGAACGGACTTTTTTGCGTGTAAGTTAAACGTTTCATTTGATAATAGTACAACTTTAAATGAGGTCATCGGCCCGATGTGCGCTTAATAATCCCAACTTCAGTAGTTTATTTTGCAAATAAATTGATAAAAATTACCTCAAAAACATACACTTACTTTTAAACGTACATTGCGGTAAAATTTTACATAAAAACAATAATTACTTTATTTCCATTTTATGCCTGCAGTTTTTGTACTTTTTTTTTACAGTGCGCAGTTGCTTTGTTTTGGTTCCGTAACGAACAGCTGTTCTTTTGTGCTGGCGCCGTAATTGACAGCTCCCTTTTGTTCTGGTTGACAGCTTGTGTTGGCTACAGGCTGCCTGTTGTGAGATATAGATGTCGTCCCCCTGATTGAAGCAGGGCGATGCTCTCTCGAACTTACTGTTTATCATAGCGTTGGAGGGTGCTGCTCGAAGGGCAGGCGTGCAAAGAAACGGAACACTCATCACTAAATTGCACATGCTGCTTGGATACGCTGACGACATCGACATCATTGGTATCGACCGTCGTTCTGTGGAGGAGGCGTTCGTCCCTTGCAAGCGGGAAGCTGCGAAGATCGGACTGACCATCAACACTGCCAAGACCAAGTATCTGGTTGCTGGCAGAGCGCGTGGCAGTGCAGGTGATGGTGTTTTGGAGGTGGAAATAGATGGAGAAAGGTATGAGGTGGTGCATGAGTTTGTATATCTTGGTACACTTGTGACGTGCGACAACGATGTGAGCTGCGAAGTGAAACGGCGGATTAGTGCTGCAAACAGGGCCTTCTACGGTCTTCGTAGCCAGCTAAGGTCCCGCAGCCTAAGGACGCCTACGAAAATCACGCTGTACAGGACCTTGATACTCCCTGTAGCTCTTTACGGTCACGAGTCGTGGACGCTAAAGGAGGCTGACCAGAGAGCACTTGGGGTCTTCGAGCGGAGAATCCTGCGTTCTATCTTCGGCGGCAAGCAAGTAGGAGACCGGTGGCGCAGGCGCATGAACTTCGAGCTGTACCAAGACTACAAACATGCTGATATCGTAAAAGTCATCAAGCACGACAGGCTAAAGTGGGCTGGACATGTAGCCAGAATGTCGGACGAGCGGGCGGCTTAAACGACATTCAGCAGCGAACCTGGACGGGGTCGTCGGCTTCGTGGAAGGCCACGTACGCGTTGGCTGTGTGCAGTCGACGAAGATGCAAGAGCGGCCAACATTGTGGGCGACTGGAGACGAGCGGCCCAAGATCGAGCATCCTGGAAATCTTCGATTAGTTCAGCGTTGGGTCGATAGACCTGTTGCTGATAAAGTAAGTAAGTAACAATGTTCCACAATTTTGTAGAGCAGACAATAATATTTTTTATGTATCAAGGGGTTTATATATAGGGGGTTTATTTGTAACCATCACGAATTATCGCGTATCTACAAAAAAAAAAAATTAAAAAAAGTTGAAATGGCTATAACATGAAAACGATGCACTTCTTAAAAATGTTGAGTTATTTTCGATTGCAAATTTAAATTTAGAGCATAAAAATAAATCTTAAAATTTTGTTTGTTCGATGCTTTTTAAATATCATAATTTATCAAAAAAATCATAACTTCAGCAGCAGATTTTGCACCATGTTTAACATTTGCGTAAAAGATATTTTTTGTCCTCTTAAACATAGATTCTCTTCCTTCATCTAGGCTGGTATCCCCTATGCTATGTTACTCAAGTTTTTGCCTTTCTTACTAAAGAAAGGTATAGGTTTTACTTTAAGGCTGGACGTCATTTTCATCTTCGTAAAAATGTCGATTCAGCATGTTTTTTAATCGGAAAAATCGTCAAAAATCACACTGCATCGATTTTCGACGCTTCGTCGCCAAGTCGACAAGTTGTCAAGTTGAGCTTCGAATACTGGCGCGAGAATGCTGGCGCCAGGGATGGAATAATCACAAAAAAATCAATTTCGCTAGCGAACTTTCTTCACCCGCGAAAGAGAGAGGAGGAAAATCACGCAAAAGAAAATCACTCCCGAAATTCTTCAAGAAAATCAATCTGCGGATGATTTTTTGTGAATTTTCTTGTTAGCACCACTTAAAAATATTTATTTCACTTTGTTTACACACATTGCCCATCTACAAAATGTGACAGGTCATTTTTCGACGTGTGACGTTACACTTGCAAGTGTAGTAGTGAAATAGATGTTCCGCCGAATAATCAAGATGATGATTTTTTTTGATTCCTTTTACCGATCTTTCGTGCGCAAGAGAGGAGAGCCAAGCTCCCTTCGGATTTTTTCTCTTGATGAACGTCCAATGATTTTCGTTTGATGATGATAATTCCATCGCTTGCTGGCGCATATGTTTTGTGGCTCGACTTTGTAGTAGCTTGTCTACCGATGTTTCCTACAACATATCGTAGCTTTTCGGTTTCTTTTGCTTTGTCCGTTTTTGCATAACTGTCCAATGTTTATGCAAAAACTTTTGTGACATAGGACATTCATCTGGCTACAATCAATTTGTTTCCCTTGCGCTCCTAAAATCGCCTAAATGTAAACTTCATTTTCGTAAGTTTATTTAACAGGGTTCATTGGATTCCAATAGGAGCCTTCTAAGCTTTTCATCGTTTATATCGTTTTCAAAGTTTTAATGCTGGCGACGCCAATGGCTTTCTACCTAAGGTTCTCGCGATTGAGTGTGTAGTGGTGCGGTTGTTAAAAATAGCTATCTCTGACTCTGTCACTTTCGTAGAAGCTGAATGGCTAGCTTCCCTGCACCGTGCGGCACACGCGGTTCACTTGTACCTCGGTTTTGCTTGGCTTGGTGCGCTGGAACGATGAACCAAAATACCAACACACAAAAGGGCTCGTACCGAAGCTAAAAAACCAAAACCGTGGTGTGCGTTGTCACTGGCGCATGGGAAGCTTGCTATGATCGCGTTTGTCATAAACGCTTGTTTGATTACAAACGTACAAACATATGGTACGATTGAAAATCTTGACTTTTTTTTGATAAGGTCCTATAAACAAATGTAAACATTGAGTGTATCCCGCTTACTCCGATGGACTTTGACATAAGGTGTGAAAGGGATACACTCAATGTTTACATTTGTTTATAGGACCTTATCAAAAAAAAGTCAAGAAATATTCTTTTGGTGAAAATTGCGTTTTTTATTTCTTTTGGAAATCATATCATTGCTTTCATCATAAGACTTTCTTTTGTGCTGACGTTATAAATAAACAAATTCATTGTTATTAATTGAAAAAAGTTCTAATATTGTTATATTCTATAGTAAGAAAGGCTCTATCTCACCCCAGGTGGGATTAGATTGGGTTTTTAGAGATATGCTTGCTTCAATGCTTCTTTAATTTAAAAATAGAATATTAAAGACACTTTTTTATAAATTAGTCAGAAAATAAAATATTTATGTACATCGAGAATATACCTTTAAGTTGAAACAGCAAGTCTGTTCTTGGACAACTTAAATGATTTGTGAACCTGACAGGTTGCTTGCTATCTTTATATTTATCTTTTGCAACAGACAGAACTTGCTTGCTACAACGGTGACTAAGACATCAAATCAATCAGAGATTTTCGGATATTCCACAGCCCATTTTGTATGACTAGCCTTCAAAACTGTATGGAACTTGTATGGACAAACTAATGATGCAAAACGGTGTAAAAAAGTGTAGGTCTACAGTCGTGACAAGCAAGAAGTCATAAATTACGTCCAATATATTTTTGAAACCTAAAATAAATATAAAAAGATAGATTTAAATTTCAAGTTTAAACTATTCTCACATTGAAATGAAAATGTAAAAGCGCATCCAACGACGTCTGCCAACTATCTGACTAGACCTTATCAAACAAAGAACACCACCCTCTCTTTCCCGTAAATCGGTTGCGGAAACGCAAGAGGAGATCTCTTCATTTCCACATCCCAACCACAGAAGATGAGAGCAGGGCGCAAATGAGTGCGTTTGAGTGGAACAACTCCAGCAAATGCTGGGAAAACTTGTAGAACTTGCCTGAAGCACTCATTAGCAGCGTTCGCAAGGTGTAATAAAGGTATTACTCATCCCCGTGCTCCGAAGTCCCACATTCACCTATATCACACATCTCCTGCTCTGATTTGATGTCAAAGGCAAAAACTTGGTGCGTTGTTCTATTCCTTAATGCCTAGCTATGCAGGAAGATGATCGATGTCAGTGTGCGGAGGTGGATGGCAAAACTTTTGCCCGGCAAATCGTAGCGTGAAATTGTTCACCGCGTGTGCCTTTAATCAGAAGTCATTAGTCTTCATCTCGGCGTGGGTGGGAGGTTGGCGATTGTTGTCGTCGCTGGATAATAGATCCCTGCGGCGGCATAGAATAACTAATTAGTTTTCAACTTTCAAACTATTGACTTGATATGAGTAATTAATTAAACTTTTGCACGGTGAGCACCATGGCAGGAAGCTCCCAGAAGAGCATTGCTAAGCCATCAGCAGAAGGAAGCAAGCTGCAAGCTTGACTGGAATGGATGGCGGTCAGATTGGCTGCAGTCTTGAAAGAGCGATGATAAATTACCATCTGTTGTAAGGATAACGACCATCATTTTCTGCATTGATCAGCTACCACAGAGGCCACTCAGAAGCTGCAAAGCATCATAGTGGAAGAGAATGGAAGGGGATGGTGGTTTAGTGGTGCAAAATTGAGAAGAACCATTCAGGCAGTGTTTTGTTCTAGAGGCATCTCTTTGTTGTGTGGGGAGTTTGTATTGTGGGTGCATCTTGCTGGAATTGAAAGAGATAGCCTCTGTCTATGGTTTCTATTCAATGAATGATTACATAAATGGTACCATTTGAATGGGTTATTGGTCTTAGAAAAAAAGCCTATTAATAGTCAGGGCAGTAATTGCATGCAACTTGTTGGCCTTCTCAGACTCGTATAAACAAACTAAATCAATCCAACACTACGATGAAATAGTGTTTATGTTCAGTGTTTTGCCTTCTTCATTGAGGTTAAGCTATTATTATACTTTAAAAATGAACTTTTAACAAAAGCCGTTCCAGTTTGAATTGACGAATTTACGCATTTCATTTCAATTTTGCATGCATTTTTTATTGTATTTTTTTTGTTGTAGTTTATACTATGAGTTAAATTTTCAAACTAGCCCTTCTTTTTTATTCAACTGGCATGTATTTATGAGAAATTGGAGGGGTGGAAAAGATGGCGGCGGTGTGGAAGTTGTGGATTTCCGTCGCGATTTATCTTGCCGATTTCGAAGTGTTTTTGTAGTGCTACGGTCCGGGAAAGTGCATCTATACAATAATTAAGTGGCAGGCTAACCGATTTTTGTGAAAATGACGCGTGTTTCTGTTTTGAAAGTGGTTTTTGGTCCATTTTAAGTTTTTGTTGTCGTGTATCTAAGGAAGAAAAAAGCAGCCAAACGTCATTTCTGGCAGAGAGTTCGCTCTCGGAGAGCGTCACAGGAAGGAGAGTGTGTGTTCGATGAAGTGTTTTGGTTTGCCGATGACGCGACTCGACGTTGCTGTGCGGCGGAGAACAGTTTCCGGTTGGCGGGGGAGTCGGAGTGGCCGTCGCTTACTCTCCAAGGGCAAGGGTTCAGGTTCCTGAGTCGGGAGCAGGTGGAGGGGTGGTGCATGGTGAGAGAAGAGCGGTGACAGCACAAGCTGGTTGCTTGTGTGTGTATTTGTGTGAAGTGCAGATGGATTCTGCTGTGGCTTCATTTTTCGCGAGGTTTTCTGACAGACGTCATTTGAACTTTGAAGTGTAATTTTTGAAAATGGCAAAATCTACACATGCAGACTTTAGATATAACCTGCAGACTTTTTACAAACATTGGGTGAGAAGAATGAATCATGAGTGTGAGAGTAAAACTATTTGCGAGTGAGAATTTTTTTTTTTTTTGCGAGTTGATTTTCTCCTTTGCTGGAAATTCTACCCAATTTAGGGTTCTTTGTTATTTCTTATTTTTGCAGTACAGGCTGTTTTCATTATATTGATGCCATTCAAAAATGATTTCAAGTCTAATTTAAAAATCTTTCTCACTATAATGTTGAAGTCTGAAAAAAGGGTAAATTAGTTTATGTGTGTAAGAGAGTGTGAATGAGTTTTTTTGTTCTTTTTTCAGCCCAATAAATATTCAAAACCGCGTAAAATCTCCAGAATCGGTCGATAAATCCAAATCACATCTCATTGAAAATCATCGTTATAGGGTCATCATTCGTTTTTGAATTTTTTGATTCGATTGTAAGCAGCGGGACCTCGTGGTTACTCTGCAACGTGTTTGACGGAGCCTTTTATTTGATATTTTATTCTTCATAAGTTCTTCTTTTATCATCGTTGATTAGAAGGCACGCCGCCGGTTTAGTTCGTTTAAGTTATTGCTTAAATTTCATTACAATCGGTTACGTGATTACCTGTTTTTTTTTTCGTTTATATTCGTTGATCGTAATAGTTTATCCCAGCTGACAGTTTTAGTATTAACTCATCAAACTGTCGATTTTATTAAGAGTAAAGCGTCTTTTATTTACTATTTTTGAAATTTGCTCGCGTTATCTAAATTGTACAAACAGTAAAATATACTGACAAGTCCAGCCCATAGCACTACTGCTCGGTTGGCACGCGTTCGATTAAAACACTTTTAAATAATCAATTATTTATCTTTCCGCAGTCGGTTGCCTAAGATTTAAAATTTTCAACCGATAAACAAAGTGCTCATGGTCACATCACTGCCACTCGTGAATCCTGACCTCATACCCATCTACTAACCCCCTCAAATCTCATGTGATACTTTGTCGGAGAAGCAGTCGATTGGGCGGTCTCTATCACTCAAGTATCGGACTAACATTCCCATCCACTTCCCCGTGACTCTACCACTGGTCGTGGCCGGCGCCGGTATTGATCAGCATGATAGGGGCCTTTGAGAAGTTGCGAAGCGAGGAAAGATAGCACCCACTCATCTTCCACGGCTCGTGGATGTAACTTCTGGAGGTCCTGGTCAATAACGGAGTAGCAACTGCGGGTGGGCACCTATGCTTATGCTTATGCTTATGCTTAACTGGCATGTATTTATGAGAAATTAAATGTCTTTTCAAATCGGCGTAAACCAACAGACGTATGTTTCCATTTAATACATTTTTCTCATATAAAAAATCTAGTTTTTTTTTCAATTTTAAAAACCACATCAAATTAATATTGACTAAATTTTTGGTAAATTTTGGCTGATTTTAACGTGACGTACTTTATGGATGAAGCCTAAGAACAATCCTACGTTAAATGTTTTTCGATATCATTTGATTTTTTTGTTATTTTGAAATTGTGAGACGAGTACTAATGTATATCATTAGTCCCCTACTAATGATACCATGCCTTTTACTATATAGCACCTTACATCTCAAGCAATTCCAAAAGGTAACATTTTTTTACCTAATTTACTCTTTTGTGTTTGGGTTGCAGTTAAGTGAGGCATTTAACAAGTATTTTAAATGTCAACTTAAACTTGTGTAACAACAACATGCAAATTCATAACTTTCAACTGAATATCGAAATTTAATTCTTTAGATCTCTTTTTCATGATCGCTAATGAAATTATTTCCTCTCGTGAAAAAAAAACAATTCTTTCGCGCAGTAAAGCTACAAACTAGTGCAAACATTTACTGATCAACCATGAGTTTTAAATGTCCCTTTTGTGTGCCGGTTTCGAATCGAGACCGGAATTGTATCGAAGAATATTTATGGGTTTCCTTCCAAATTATTTCAACCGTTACCTCCTTACAAATCTTTGGAATGCTCCACAGCAAATCGGCGAAACGAAGCAAAAGAAAAATAACTACTCCACAGTACAACAACGTGAAAAGTTTTCTCTCCTTTCTTGCTGTTCTGTTTTGTGTCGAAAACTTGCCGATTTTTTCCTCGTTATTATAAACTCTTCGCATGAACCACAGGAATATTCCGGGATTTTTTTTTCTCATCCCCCTCCTCGGCGAATGTTCGTCCTGGTTTTCGCATTGTTCGAACGCCAACCTCCGGCCAACAAACTCCAGCCCAAAAGTGTCCGCACGCCGGTTTTGGCACAAAAGTGTGAGGAAACATCTTTCTTCACGAGTGCACAAACAGATTTATAGGTCCGCAAACAAACATCACAACTTTTCGACGAAAGTTCAACCAACCGACGCTGTTGGCTGCTGCTGCTGCTGCTGATGCTTCTCGCTGACCATCAGCAAGGACCACGTGGAGAATGTGGGGTTGGCCAAACAATACGGTCCAGCTTCCCAGAGTCGCTCTTTGCACCACGGTCTGCCAAGGGCCGAAAAGGGCGAAAAACTTTTAGCTTAGCTGTTGTGTATACAAACACGCTACACGACATGCCAGTTGGTGGTGTGTTTATACCAGAACTAAAAGTGCATAAACAAATAGAGTTGACAGAGCACTGATCTAGTGACAACAAGCCCACAACGTTAAGCGCGGAATAAAATAGTGGAAAATGACTCTTGTTTTTTGCAGCGACTCAGCAACACATCAACGTTCTTAGATGGCAGCAGGTCGTCAATCTTGTGCACACTTTTGACAATTTCACTCAAGAAGTAGAAGGTAAAAACACCTGCATTTCTGTGTGCTCTGTTGTATTAAACTTGTTTGACCTTGATTAAACATAAAATAGAGCATGCAATGTAAACATTAACAAACACGTTTTGTTTGGCTGACCATTCTGTTCTGTGTCGCGAAGTTTGGTTTAATTTGGTTATCGGTACATGAGCATCTCTCTACGAAATCGGCCGATTTCGACCATTTTTATTTTTTTTTGTATTTTTTGATTTGGCTCAAACTTTGTGCTAATTCTTATGCTAATGCTAGTCTTGATTTATTTTTTTTTCAAAATATTTTTTTCGAAAGGATCGGAAAATTTCACGAATGTTTCATATTTTATTATTGAAAATCGGACCATTAGTTGCTGAGATATCGACATTAGAAAATAGTGAGTTGTTTGGGTGAGACTTAAAAAATTTCAATTTTCGTAATTCTTTTTCTTAAATCGGCTGTATCTCAGCAACCCGAGGTCCAATCTTCAATGTCTCTTAGACAATTTAATAGCAAATTTTCTGAACTTTTCAAAAAAAATATTTTCAGAAATTGTCACTCATGGTCACTATTTTTAAAAATCGAAAACTGCAAATATTTCGCTAAAATCAAACTTTCGGTGGCTATATTTGAAAACAGAGCTCTTTATCAAAAAACCTGTAAAGTACTTTTCGATTGCAAATTCAATTTTGCATTAAAAAATTACATCAACTTTGTTTTAGCATGAAATTTCGTTTTTTTCCAAAAATCACTATTTTTCAAAAAATCATAACTCGGCGGCAGATTTTTTGACCATGTTTCTCTATGGTCCAAAAGTTGCGGATTTTTGTCAAAAAATCTCGAAAATCAAAAAATATGTATTTTGGGAAATTGAGTTTTTGTGAAAAAAAAGTTGATTAAAAAATCTGCAAATTTTTTTTCCGTGTACCTATTTTTTTCTCAATAGTCCTCAACAATACCTACAACATTGCCCAAGACACCAAATCGATCAGAAAATTCACTCAAAAGTTACAGCTGTTTGAATATTTACATACCATTTTTGTATGGACAGCAGCCAAAATTGTATGGAGACTTGTATGGGTGAACCAATGACACAAAATAGCTTCTTTGGTCATAGGGAAGGCCCCCACAAAGTTTGAGCCAAATCAAAAAATACAAATAAAATCCATTTCCGGTTTTGATAGAGAATTGCTCGTATATGTTTCGACAGTCGGGCATGCACGTGTGTCAAACGCCATCTGACCTGAAATCTATCTGGCCAGTTGTCGCACTTACACCAATTGCACGGAGTTTTTTTTCATTGAATATCTCAGGATTGAAGGGGGGGGGGGGGGGATATGACGTTCTTAACTCAATTGGCCCAAAATGTACGTGCGTTAATATAGCATGACAACGACGAATATGTTGAAATTCCTTTCATCTTTTTTGTGTAAATTTATTTTTCTGCAGAGCTGTGATTATGAGCAACAACTTTGACGAAGGTACTAAATCGGTCCGAAAACCTTTTTTCATAAAACAGAAAATAATAATAACTCCATTTATTTTTTTGGTAAATAGGGTGGTCCTAGCCGAGTAAGGGTGGTTCGAAAAATATATTTTTTTCGCAAAGACAAAACACGCTTTTATTTTCTTTTTGTTTAGGCCGTTCCAGAGATATGATTTTCGGTTTTGGTTTTACAAAAATCATCGATTAGGTACCATACGAGCAATTCCAGCTCAAATCAGGAATTTTTCTGGTACTTTTGTACCCGACCCTCTCCGATTTCACTGAAACTTTGTAGACATGTTATCCTAGGCCTATATAAGCCATTTTTGTGTATATGGAGCCAATAGTACTCGAAAACAACATTTGAGAAGGGCGTAAGATATTTAAATATTTTTGTATTTTGTAATTTAAAAATTACTGTACCTCGAAGCCGTTGCATCGTATCAAAAAGTGGTCACAGACAAACTTGTAGGAAATTGGACGGGCTTTCTGAAAAAAATACACTGAAACAAAAATACACGCCACATCTATGAGATTTTTTGATTTTTAAGTCTAAAACTTAAATTTAAAGGTGATGTCACGATTTTTTTTCGTTCAAAATTTTTGAGGGAATAGCCTAAAATGTTACCAAAAGACTGACGAAAAATGCAGGATGGTATGTCTCTCCTAAAAAATACAAAAATCATTTACTAAAACAGTTTTTTTGAAAAGTGGTCTAAACGTCAAAATTTTTAAAACCCGGTAGTGGCAATCGATTCTCCAGACAATTTTACATAAAAGTCTCCATATTGACCATTGTCCTATGTCCAATCCTTGGGAAGATACAGCGGTTTTAAAAATAAAAATGTTGAAAAAATTGGTTATTTTGTGGTTTTTGGCAATTTCTATATGACAGACTTGGTTTTTCAGTCTCGTAAATATTTTTACCGGAAAGCTCGTCCAATTTCCCATAAGTTTGTCTTTGACAGCATTTCAATTGGATGTAAGGGCTTACAGATATAAGCTTAACTACATTGCTAATAACTGAAAATAGAATATTTTTTTCAGTGTGGTAGAAACCTGGATAGTAAATTTGCTTACGTAAATATAAAAACGAGTCAAATCAAAAAGCTGTCAAAGGCAAACTTATGGGAAATTGGACGAGCTTTCCGGTAAAAATATTTACGAGACTGAAAAACCAAGTCTGTCATATAGAAATTGCCAAAAACCACAAAAAAACCAATTTTTTCAACATTTTTATTTTTAAAACCGCTGTATCTTCCCAAGGATTGGACATAGGACAATGGTCAATATGGAGACTTTTATGTAAAATTGTCTGGAGAATCGATTGCCACTACCGGGTTTTAAAAATTTTGACGTTTAGACCACTTTTCAAAAAAACTGTTTTAGTAAATGATTTTTGTATTTTTTTAGGAGAGACATACCATCCTGCATTTTTCGTCAGTCTTTTGGTAACATTTTAGGCTATTCCCTCAAAAATTTTGAACGAAAAAAAATCGTGACATCACCTTTAAATTTAAGTTTTAGACATAAAAATCAAAAAATCTCATAGATGTGGCGTGTATTTTTGTTTCAGTGTATTTTTTTCAGAAAGCCCGTCCAATTTCCTACAAGTTTGTCTTTGACCACTTTTTGATACGATACAACGGCTTCGAGATACAGTAATTTTTAAATTACAAAATACAAAAATATTTAAATATCTTACGCCCTTCTCAAATGTTGTTTTCGAGTACTATTGGCTCCATATACACAAAAATGGCTTATATAGGCCTAGGATAACATGTCTACAAAGTTTCATTGAAATCGGAGAGGGTCGGGTACAAAAGTACCAGAAAAATTCCTGATTTGAGCTGGAATTGCTCATACATAAACCACGGGGACATTTTGTTTCGAAAATTCTTGTAATGATTTATTTTCAATCGGTAAAATATAACTTAATTCCGGTTTCCAAACAATTTTTATAGCTTCTTATATTAGATCATCCTAAAAAAGAGTTTGAGAAGAAAGTTTAAGAAAAGAGTTGAGGTCCGTAAAAACAGAAAATAAAGTGAATTGAATAAAATGAACTGATCAGTTTTACCAAATGGATACATTTTCAGAACATTTTTGTAACACGGCACAGTTTTGAAAATTGATACATTTGGTTAAATTAACAGGATTTTCGGGGAATTTTTAAAATTTACCTTTGAAGCGGAAAACACAGCAATGTTTGCATGTATACTTCTGCATGAATTGAGAATGTGTTTTCACATTTTTGACATTTTTGTTGGATTGTTTTATTTCAAACTAATGAATGATATAAAATGCAAACTAATGAATCATATAAACAACGCATGTGAATATTCTACGATCTGTATCATGAGATCGATGTATTCATTTGATTTTTAATCACTTAAAGTACACAGCAAAAAATCCAATGGTAAAAACGCATGCAAGAGCATGCACATCATCTTCGTCAAAAAAGACATTTAATATTACACACTGCAACTACAATTTTTGCAAACACAAAAAAAAGTTGCAACCGACGGAATTCAAACCCAGTACCAACAGTAAAAAACTGTCACCTTAGCCCGCTCGGCCATCAGATCGATGAAGAATGGAAAGATAAACGCATTTATGAACTTTAAATTTCGGTCAAGTAGATCTCGCTTACTGATGGGCAACATATTTCAGGGGGTAATATTACGTAGAATTTCATAAAATAATGCAAAATTTATTTCACACCCAGACCTTTTATACGCAGCTACTTTATTTGCTGTTTATATATTTTTTCTTTGGGTGTAGCATATCATTTTTGTTATAGCTGGCAAAAAATCATGTAAAAGTTCGAAATGTAGAAATATCATCAGGATGGAGTACAAACAGTCAGTTTTAAGAGAATGCATGCAGCAAATGTCTTTTCGAACAATTTTTCATCAGAATTTTAAAATTAAAATGGCTTGTTGTGCTTTGAATCCCGGATACTGATAAAAGCTGATTTAAAATCCGGACACTTTTGCGATATTTTATATAAAAATTTGCTAGAATTTAAGAAAATCAAAACCATTAATTTCCACTTTGCCTTCCCGATGCATCGAACGCCTATGAAATATTTCAGTGAAATGTTTCACAATTTTGGTAAATTTATAATTTTATTTTATATAATTGTTTTGGCATTAACTACAGTGTTCAAACAAACTTTAAATGAAAGTTGATGTTAGAATTCATAAAATAACACAGTTTTGACATACATAATGCGAACTTATATCCAAAACATTGATAAAACAAGATGAGGTGTCCGGGTTTCGAAGCGTCCGGGAATTCGAATCATGACGTTATCAAGTTTAATAGTAAAATAGGAGCATGTCCGTCTTACCCCACCTCCCCTACCTTTAAAAGAAAAAGCACTCCCGCAAAAATATGTTCGAAAAGCTTTGCGACAATCTAAAGAATACGTAAAATGTTCCAAAGCCATGTTCGAATATAATTGAAAATATTTTGCTGATTAATATTAGTCTTCTATGTTATTAAAATACTTAAAGAGCTAAAAAAAGATTCCTTATAAATTAGACATACAGTACTTTCATGATTAAGCGAATGTTTTCCCAAATGACAGACAAACAGACAAAAAAATCCAAAAATCATTCCTTTCTCATTTCGTTCAACCAGCGAAGCGCAAACACCGGATGAATGCAAAGTTGAAAAGTGCAACGAAGATAATTAAAAGATACCTTCGGAGGAGAAAGGTGGAACAATGGGCCAAGATTGCACAAACAAAGTGGAACGGAAAACAATAACAGAAAATGAAAGTTTCCACCTGGTGCGCGAGATGAATTTCCGGCAGGCTGGAGGGCGTCTTCTCAGTCGCACAGCGAGTGAGTGGTGTGAAAAGAGGAAACGGAAACGCTTCGGAAAGATTCGACTGCGGTTCGATTCGAGTCGAGTGCGGAGTTGTGCCATTTTCTTCGTCCAAGGGCAACGAACAACACTGTTCGACAAGATTTAACTTCAGAGATTTATTTTTAATTTGAATTTGTTGTCATTATTTAACCCAGTATCAAATTATAGAGATAAATTTAAGTAATTTATATCGAATCAGCTTAAAACATTCAACTCCAAAGCTTTAGTCAGCGTATGGTTTTTTTCGTCAGACTGTGTAACAACTCGGGGACAAAGAAAGTGGATGTGTATTGAAACGGCAAACACTAAGATTGTGACAGTTTTTGAACTTTCCGTTTTGTTGAGCTTGAATCAACAGAGTGTAGTGTGGAGCTGCGAGGTGGGTGGGGGTTGTTCGTCCCTAGCAAAGTATACAAGAATCAGGGAAAACAAATAGTGGAAGGATTTGATACCGCTTATTAGGGGCAAACTTGGGCGAAAGTTTTTCCCAAGTTTCACTCCCTGGACAAACAAAAGTCAGCAAAGGTGAACACGCGCAAAGTGACATACTTATAAGGCGCTCCGCTATCAAAACTGTCGAGGGGCCAAGACTTCCGGTGATCTTAACCTGTTGACGGTTTTATTCTTTCGGAGGAAATGGGTAATTTTTTGACGGTGCAGCTCTGTGAAGTTTTCTCTGGGAGATGTATAAGACTCATTGATGCTGTGAGGTGTTTGAAGGCAGGTGGGTTATCGCGAATTTTTGTCACAAAGGTATTTAGGTTCTGTAGAAAGTTGAATTTTGTTGTGAAAAAGGATTTAGAGTGGACTTTATAAAAAGAAAAACGCCATCTGAGAATCCTGTTAACGATGCACATCTGGAGGACCGAGATGTACTTTTTTTTTTATTTTTGAGTTTCTTTTTTTAAAAAACAACGGAAACTATCGATATATTTATTTTCATAAATCTTCCAAAGTCTACTAAACGTACAACAACAATTTTAGACTATTTTCACAATCAACTTATTTCATATTTGGTTGGATAATGCAACAATTTGGGAAATAAAAGACAAAAACTTCTTCGGTGGAGGTGTAATCTTAAGAAAAATATTGTTTGTTTTCTCTTTACAACTAAATCATAGGATAGGGTTCTCATACAATTTTAAAACTTGTTGGGAAATCATTAAATTTATTATCAGATGATGACTTGCCAAGATATGATTACACTGACCTACAAAAATGACTGCGCAGGCTAAATTCGAGGGGCAGCATGAACTTTAGGGTCCCCAGAAACACGTGCACTTTGAATTTTTCAAACATATTTAGACAGAGCCGAATGGTTTATCTCCAAAATTTGTATGGAGAATTAGGGCGGTTCATCGCTCTTGCATACTTACTTTACTTTTACTGCCCAGACAACCCCCGGGTCATGAGCTGTCTCCAGATGCGCTGCCACTGAACTCGGTTCTGGGCTGCTACTCTCCAATTCCGACTCGGAACTCCCACACTTCGCAGATCTTCCTCCACTTGGTCTAACCACCTCGCACGTTGCGCCCCCCTCCGCCGCTTTCCAACCGGCTCTGAATTGAACACCAACTTCACCGGATTGATAGTCTGGTTCGGTTGGCGCGCATCCAGCGCGTCCGGCATTCTCGCGACGTGTCCGGCCCACCTGATCCGGCCAGCCTTGGCGACTTTCCGAATGCTTGGCTTGCCGTAGAGTTGCGCCAGCTCGTGGTTCATCCTTCTCCTCCATGTGTTGTTCTCACGTACACCGCCAAAGATCGTCCTAAGCACTCGTCGTTCGAAAACTTCAAGCGCTTGCAGGTCCTCCTCGAGCATCGTCCACGTCTCGTGCCCGTAGAGGACGACGGGTCTTATCAGCGTTTCGTACATGGTACACTTTGCACGTCGGGAAAGGGTACCAGACCGTAAGGTCTTGTGGAGTCCATAGTAGGCACGACTACCGGTGATGATGCGCCTCCGAATTTCCCTGCTGCAGTTGTTGTCCGACGTCACCAACGATCCGAGGTACACAAACTCCTCCACAACCTCGAACTCGTCCCCGTCGATCGTCACGCTCGGTCCTATGCGAGCCCTAAGGGACTCGGTTCCTCCTGCTAGCAGATATTTCGTCTTCGCCACATTCACCTTCAATCCAACCTTCTCTGCTTCCCGCTTCAACTCGGTGTACCTCCTGGCCACCTCCTCGAACGTTCTGCCGACAATGTCCATGTCGTCGGCATAGCAGATAACCGGCAGGATCGGTTGATAATCGTGCCCCGCATGTTGAAGCCCGCCCGCCTCATAACACCTTCAAGCCCGATTCGATCAGGTCGGACATCGCCCCCGAGATCTTCACGCTGCACCGTGCCCCGTCCATCGTTGATTTCACCATTCTGATCAGCTTCCCGGGAAAGCCGTTCTCGTACATGATCTTCCATAGCTCTTCGCGATCGACCGAGTCGTACGCGGCTTTGAAATCGATGAACAGGTGGTGCGTCGGGATCTGGTACTCGCGACACTTTTGGAGGATTTGGCGTAGCAAAAAGATTTGGTCCGTCGTCGATTTCCCCTCCACGAAACCGGCTTGGTACGTCCCAACGAAATCCTTTGCTCGCTCCGACAGACGACAGAAGATGATCTGAGACATCACTTTGTAGGCCGCGTTGAGAATAGTGATGGCTCGATAGTTCTCACATTCCAACTTGTCCCCCTTCTTGTAAATCGGGCATATTACTCCCTCTTTCCACTCCTCCGGTAGCTGTTCTGTGTCCCAGACCTTGACTATCAGCCGGTGTAGACAGGCCGCCAGCTTGTCCGGGCCCATCTTGATGAGTTCAGCACCGATACCATCCTTACCCGCTGCTTTGTTGTTCTTCAGCTTCTTGATGGCATCCTTAACTTCCCTCATCGTGGGTGCTGGCTCGTCCTCGCCGTCCACCATACCGCTGACGTCGTTTCCCCCGTCGCCCTGGTACTCCGCCTCTGGGCCGTTCAGGTGCTCGTCGAAGTGCTGCTTCCACCTTTCGATCACCTCACGCTCGTCCGTCAAAATTCCTCCGTCCTTATCCCGGCACATTTCGGCTCGCGGCATGAAGCCAGTCCGGGATTGACTGAGTTTCTTGTAGAACTTACGCGTTTCGTTGGAGCGATACAGCTGTTCCATATCCTGGAACTCCAACTCTTCCAGGCGGCGCTTTTTGTCCCGAAAGAGATGGGTTTGCTGTCTTCGCAACTGTTTGTACGACTCTTTGTTCCCACGGGTGTTACGCAGCAGCCACTTGTCCCGCGCTGCTTTCTTCTCGTCCCAAATCGCCTGACATTCCTCGTCGAACCAGCCGTTCCGTCGAACTCGGTCCACGTACCCGATGGCGCTCGATGCCGCTGCGTTGATGGCTGCTTCCATATGGCTCCAGCAGGCCTCCAGAGGGGCTTCGGCGAGCTCACCCTCGTCAGGCAACGCAGCTTCGAGTTCCCGCGCGTACTGGGTAGCGACTTCATGGTCCTTGAGTCGCTCCAGATTATACCGCTGCGGGCGACGGTACCGGATCTTGTTGACCTCGGACAGGCGTTGGCGCAGCTTTGCCACCACCAGGTAGTGGTCCGAGTCGATGTCCGCGCCACGGTAGGTTCTGACGTCGATTATGTCCGAGAAGTGCCGACCATCGATGAGAACATGGTCGATTTGCGTCTCCGTGTCGTTTGGTGATCTCCAGGTGTACTTGTATAGGGAGGTGTGCTGGAAGAAGGTACTACGTATGGCCATGTTTCGGGAGGTAGCGAAATCAATGAGTCGTAGGCCGTTCTCGTTCGTCTGCTGGTGAGCGCTGAACCTCCCAATAACCGGTCTAAACTCCTCCTCCTGGCCAACTTGGGCGTTCAAGTCGCCGATGACAATCTTGACGTCGTGTTTTGGACACTTCCTGTACTCGCGGTCAAGAAGCTCGTAGAAAGCGTCCTTGTCATCGGCGTCGCTTCCCATGTGCGGGCTGTGCACGTTAATGATGCTCAGGTTGAAGAATCGGCCCTTGATTCTCAACCGGCACATTCTGTCGTTGACTGGCCACCAACCAATCACGCGCTTCGCCATTTCGCCCAGCACGATAAAAGCTGTCCCCAGCTCGTGTGTATCGCCGCCGCTCCAATACATAGTATACCCCCCGAGTTCTCGGTGGTCCTTCCCCGTCCAGCACACCTCCTGCAGCGCCACGACTTCGAGGCCGCGGATCCGCAATTCGTTGTGAAGAATGCGGTCGCTCCCCTCGAAGTTGAGAGACCTGCAGTTCCACGTCCCGAGTTTCCAATCCCTGGATCCCCGAAAATCGGGTCGGCGATTGGATCGGCTCGCATCTGGAGCTCTCTGCACTACTGTTTTACGGCGGGTGCGTGTAGCCATCACCAACCCCCTGTCTCGCCGGAGGACCGTCGTACCAGGACTGTTTAGAGTCCCACCCTGGCACTGGGACTGTTAATCAGCCTCCCCTAACCTGGGAAACAGACGCTCGAGGGGGGGGGGGGTCCGGACTCTATGTGCTGCAAGCCGCCCCTGACATGGAGAACAGACGCTTACCTCAACGACGGAGCCGGACACCGGGGAACAGACGCTCGAAGAATTGGGTAATTCTCTACCAACTCACACGAAATCGGGAAAAGTTGCCCCGACCCCTCTTCGATTTGCGTGAAACATTGTCCTAAGGGGTAACTTTTGTCCCTGATCACGAATCCGAGGTCCGTTTTTTGATATCTCGTGACGGAGGGGCGGTACGACCCCTTCCATTTTTGAGCACGCGAAAAAAGAGGTGTTTTTCAAAAATTTGCAGCCTGAAACGGTGATAAGATATAAATTTGGTGTCAAAGGGACTTTTACGTAAAATTAGACGCCCGATTTGATGGCGTACTCAGAATTCCGAGAAAACATATTTTTCATCGAAAAAAACACTAAAAAAGTTTTAAAAATTCTCCCATTTTCCGTTACTCGACTGTAAAAAATTTTGGAACAAGTCATTTTATGGGAAATTTAATGTACTTTTCGAATCTACATTGACCCAGAAGGGTCATTTTTTCATTTAGAACAAAAATTTTCATTTTAAAATTTAGTGTTTTTTCTAACTTTGCAGGGTTACTTTTTAGAGTGTAACAATGTTCTACAAAGTTGTAGAGTAGACAATTACAAAAATTTTGATATATAGACATAAGGGGTTTGCTTGTAAACATCACGAGTTATCGCGATTTTACGAAAAAAAGTTTTGAAAAAGTTACTTTTTGCGTTTCTCTTTGTTTCGTCGTCCGTGTCAGTCGCGGGTGACGATGAACGGCCATGATCGACGACGACCAACATTTTCAAAACTTTTTTACGTAAAATCGCAATAACTCGTGATGTTTATGAGCGGACCCCTTATGTCTATATATTAAAATTTTTGTAATTGTCTGCTCTACAACTTTGTAAAACATTGTTACACTCTAAAAAATAACCCTGCAAAGTTAGAAAAAACACGAAATTTTAAAATGAAAAATTTTGTTCTAAATGAAAAAATGACCTTTCTGGGTCAATGTAGATTCGAAAAGTACATTAAATTTCCCATAAAATGACATGTTCCAAACATTTTTACAGTCGAGTAACGGAAAATGGGAGAATTTAAAAAAAATAGTGTTTTTTTCGATGAAAAATACGTTTTTTCGGAATTCTGAGTACGCCATCAAATCGGGCGTCTAATTTTACATAAAAGTCCCTTTGACACCAAATTTCTATCTCATCACCGTTTCAGGCTGCAAATTATCGAAAAACACCTCTTTTTTCGCATGTTCAAAAATGGAAGGGGTCGTACCACCCCTCCGTCACGAGATATCAAAAAACGGACCTCGGATTCGTGATCAGGGACAAAAGTTACCCCTTAGGACAATGTTTCACGCAAATCGAAGAGGGGTCGGGGCAACTGCTGTGTGAGTTGGCGGAGAATTACCCTATTTTAAAATAGTTTTTGTTAGATCTTGCAAGATTAAAAAAAATAAAAAAAAATGTAAAAAAAAAGCTTTAAAAGAAGAAGAAATAAGCAATTCCAGCTTAAGTCAAGATTTTTCTTGTACTTTTGTATCCAACCCTCTCCGATAACAATGAAACCAAATTCAATTAGTCCAGAACTTTCTCGTTGGAAATGAGTATCGAACCCAGGACCATTCACATCGAACATCGTAACCATTCAGCCAGCGTGCGTGGCTCTTGTAGGAAATTAGACGAGCATTCTGAAAAAATACACTGAAAGAAAAATACACGCCACTTCTATGAGATTTTTCGATTTATAAATTTAAAAGTTAAATTTTAAGGTGATGTCACGATTTTTGTCGTTCAAACATTTTGAGGAAATAGATGTTACAAAAAGACTCACGAAAAATGCAAGATGTTTCTCTTTAAAAAACTCATCATATCATTTACTAAAACTGTTTGTTTTAAAGTGGTCTAAGCGTCAACATTTTCAAAAACCAATAGTGGGAATTGATTCTTCAGACATTTTTACATAAAAGTTTCCATATCGACCATTGTACTAAGTCCAATCCTTGTTTTTCGGGTTTTAAAATAAAAATGTTTAAAAAAACAGGGACATTTTTTTGGTTGCAAATAGGTAATTCTACGCCAACTCCCACGAAATCGGAAAAATGGCCCCGACCCAACTTCGATTTGCGTGAAACTTTGACCTAAGGGGTATTTTTTGTCTCTGATCAGGAATCTCTCCTCCATTTTCAATATCTCGTGACGGAGGAGCGGTACGACCCCTTCCATTTTTGAACATTTGAAAAAAATCGTGTATTTCTTTAATTTGCAGCCTGAAATGGTGACGATTTGGAAATTCAGCGTCAAAGGGACTTTAATGTAAAATGGTTACTCTGGAACGAAGCAACTATTTGAAAATCTTTGTAGATCTTGTTCCCATCTACAAATCACTCTTATAAACTTACAAAAATGTATTATGGTTCAGAGACACGACGAAATACAAAGCGTAATACCTCCGAGTAAAAAAAAAAGGTTTCTCTTTTCCAGTCTTGAATTTGGCTTTCGAATTCCAGTAAAATGCTGCAAGTCCCAGTAGGCATTTTTATCGAGTGAAAAATGCCACTAAACTTATCACTACACTACTACACCAGCCTTTTTTTTATTTGAAATGTCACATTTACCACGACTGGTTGATGCTTTTTGGGCGGGCAAAAAATGGCACAGGATTGAGTGCAAATAAATTTTAAAAATTGTTTCACGTCTACTCTTCATCATTTCCGATGCGATCCATTTGGTGCTTTGGTGGTGGGTCGAAATAAGTGCCACAGTGGGTCGGCATTTTTTGCACGCGATAGTATGTCCAGCAAAAACAACATATCTGTAAACCAAAACAAAAAAAATGAGCTGGCAACACTGGAGGAACTTCCACCGCTTGGTATTGCATTCGCACAAAAGGATTCCACCCATGCGGGGAGGGCTTCCGCATTAATTTATTTATGGAAGGCTTCGGTCCAAACCGTGTGGAAATGTTGAATCCTTCGGCGAAAAAATGATTAACATTCAGTCAATTTTCCCCGCGAATGCATGGTTATTGGGCGCGCGAAAATGGCGGAAAAACTGCATCCTCCTCCTACATTGGTGATGCTGATGACGCTGATGCTTCAATGCGAAGTACGACTTTCTCTCTCTGGTGGAACATTTCCCTGAAAAATCCTCGGAAATCTGCCGGTAACGAGCAACTATTGGGAGTGCAACATGAGTGTTTCAACGCTTCGAGAATGTTTGTTGTTTTTATGATTTTCAAGAGGATGGAGCTATTTTTTGCATGTAATCTATGGAGTTCACGAAAAAGTCTAATAAAGGGATTTCTCTTGCACAATTTGCAAATAAAACAGCCCCGAAATGTTCATGTGCTCAACGAGATGAATTGCTGTGCCAATAGCTCTCTGGCCCAAGTGCAATGTTTTCGGATGAACATACGAGCGGTTTAATCCGACCGCTTTGCAGCTGTGGATTTGGTGTTGGCTGTGTGGCGTGAAAATAAATATTCGAATCTACAACTAGGCTAACAGATCAATTCAATTGAGGGAAATTTTTGAATTGGATTTTGAACACTTAGAGTCTAGTTTTTATTTGATTTTTTTTAAATATCTATCCTTGTGGCGTAGGCCTGTCTATCGGCTTAAGTATATATCACGGCGTCTTTTTCAGGGGGGTAGTATTTTTTGAGAAATAGCAAGATAACTGTCATATACATATGAAAGTGTGGAACATCCCCGTTCATTTGCGGGGCGAACGAAAATCTTTGGTCGGGAAAAATCAAAGTTATCCTAATTTGAAGTTTTTGAACTTTTTTCCTATGAGGCGAAATTTCGTCTATTTCAATTTAGTATTGTTATAGTCTACATAGGCATGATTTATGGTTCAGATCATATCATTTCTTATGGGAAATGATGCAAGGAACATTTTTCCTCAAGCACGCAAAGTGATTGAAAATAAGGGAAAAAAGTTATAAAGGTTTTATTGGAAATTTGGAAGATTTTCTGATAAAATTGCACACCCCTTTACCAAAAACCGCATTGTTTTTGATATTCAGATCATTATTTCGATGAAATCTTTTTTGAGAAATGTTTCTGGGCCTATTGAGTATATAAATCACTACAAAAAAGTGTAATTGGTTGGGTTCATGCTCAACTGTAAGTCACATTTACGAATTTTGGATTTCAACCGAATCAACATATTTTTGTGTGTTTTGGTTATAAAATGTACCGTTTTCATTATTATTTTTTTTTGTGAGTACATGGTCCACATGATATTTTTTTTTATCTAATTGAGACATGCAGTGCAAATGCAATCACAGGGTTTCTATTTCGAAACCTTTTGTAAATTTGTATTTCCATTTGGGCTATATTATTTGTATTGAAACTACAGAGTTGAACTTGCAATTATTGGTAATAACATAAATATTGCGTAAAAATCATTAAAAAAGTTTAAATGCATGTAAATCTATTAATTTAATCTCAAATAATTCAGCTTAACATACTAAACAAGTCAAAAATCAAATTATTCGCTCTACAGCATTGCCTTGGCGTTCTCGATTGCGAGATTCCTACTCGAAACTAGGTGTTCGAAGGCTTGATTGTTGAGGCAATTGCAAACCTCTTTTTACACCTTAGCTTCCATCCACCCCGGGATTCGAACTGACGACCTTTGGATTGTTAGTCCAACTGCCTACCAGCGACTCCACCGAGGCAGGACCCAGGGAGACGACTCCTACACCTGGACTGAGCTAACGACCTAACCTTTTTTAGGTTAGTCCGGGACCAACATTTACTTCCCTTCCGACGGAAGGCGTGATCAGACAAATCTCGTCTCGAAAAATGCCACCGGGACCGTCTGGGATCGAACCCAGGCCGACTGGGTGAGAGGCAATCACGCTTACCCCTACACCACGGTCCCGGCCCATACTAAATAAGTCTGGCATCCAAATTTGAAACAACGAACAATACAACAATTTAATTGTTTTGCTAAAAAACACACAAATAATTGATCTTTTTATTTACAGTGGCAGTGCGTGGCCGAATGGTTACGCTGTCCGCTTTGTAAGCGGATGATTCTGGGTTCGATACCCATCTGTTCCAACCTTCCATCGGATGAGGAAGTAAAATGTCGGTCCCGGCCTTGGTTGTTAGGCAATTAAGTCATTCCAGGTGTAGGAGTTGTCTCCATTCCATAAGTACAAACAACACACCAAACCAAGCCTACTCCGGTGGAATCGCTGGCGGCGGTTGGACTCGCAATCCAAAGGTCGTCAGTTCACAGTCAGAACACTGGAGTGGAAGGTTCCTTGGAGTAAAAAGAGGTTTGGGTGCTCTCCTTATTCAAGCCTTCGGACTCCTAGGTTCGATCAGAAACTTGCAATAGAGACCACAAAAGACCCGGGGGTCGTGAATGTGGAGGTTTGATTTGATTTTGATTTACAATATTATCACCTGACCTCAAAATAAGTACGAGATCTCTTGTGAGTTTTAATAAGACTAATACAAATGTGAAAAATCTAATGAAAACGGTACATTTTATAACCAAAACACACAAAAATATGTTGATTCGGTTGAAATCCAAAATTCGTAAATGTGATTTACAGTTGAGCATGAACCCAACCAATTACACTTTTTTGTAGTGATTTATATACTCAATAGGCCCAGAAACATTTCTCAAAAAAGATTTCATCGAAATAATGATCTGAATATCAAAAACAATGCGGTTTTTGGTAAAGGGGTGTGCAATTTTATCAGAAAATCTTCCAAATTTCCAATAAAACCTTTATAACTTTTTTCCCTTATTTTCAATCACTTTGCGTGCTTGAGGAAAAATGTTCCTTGCATCATTTCCCATAAGAAATGATATGATCTGAACCATAAATCATGCCTATGTAGACTATAACAATACTAAATTGAAATAGACGAAATTTCGCCTCATAGGAAAAAAGTTCAAAAACTTCAAATGAGGATAACTTTGATTTTTCCCGACCAAAGATTTTCGTTCGCCCCGCAAATGAACGGGGATGTTCCACACTTTCATATGTATATGACAGTTTTCTTGCTATTTCTCAAAAAATACTACCCCCCCCCCTGAAAAAGACGCCGTGATATACGTTTTAACAAAATTTGTCTTCAGTTGAATAGAATTAAATAGGGTCAATTTCGTTTATTTCTGAATACATAACTGAATCTTTTTTTTTCCTGTAAAAACATTGTTTCGACGTACCAGCATTTCGATGCCTCTGTGCTCTCTTGTACTATGCTTGCTGGTTTTCCTATCTAGTTAGCATAGGCATCGAAATGCTGGAACGTTTTTAAAAGAAACAATGTTTTCACAGGAAAAAAAGATTCAGTTATGTATTAAGAAATAAACGCAATTGACCCTATTTAATTCTATTCAACTGAAGACAGATTTTGTGACATTTCCAATCCAACTCTTATCCGCCATTTTCACATGTTGTTCCAGAATTCTTCACAGCAAGGAAGTAGCTGATGTGACGAAACGTCAAACTCGAATTCTAACAATCGCCGAAGAAGAGAATGGTACAGTGAAAAAGAAACAGTGTGCGATTTAAAAATGATTGACAAATTTGTTTCTGGTGTGACGCCCAAAAATATAAGAAATCTTTAAAATGTCCGCATTTTCGTAAAACTTGATCAATTACAATTATCTTGGTTGCATTAGAAAGATAATTTGAAGCACTTAAAAATGTGGCATGAGGATTCGGGATTGGTTTGACTTTTTCTCATAGCTATTGCAAATTACTATTTACAATACATATTGTTAAAACCACAATATTTTTATGCAATAGCCTCCAAAACCAATAGGGTATGATGGCTTCGCTAGGGTTATATAAGATTAGAAAAGAAGTATTTTGAAATAAGATTTCTTGAAAATAATGTATCGTCATCTTGGAAGAATTGGGACTACAGTCTGAATAGGGACAACACGTTTCAGAGCAGTTGATAGTTTCAAATTTGGAAATGGATGTACACATGTTGTTGTTCTAAATCTGGTCTATCAGAAACCACTCGAAAATATCAAAATATTAAGCTGCAACATTGCTAAACAGCTGTCCCAATTCACCCCATGTGTCCGAATTTACCCCAGATGACGGTATCGGATTTTGTTAAATCAACCGAACCATAAGTACCGTCATCAGGGGTGACATTGGGTCTGGGAGGTGAGATTGGGTCATACAAAAATGCTGAAATTTGTATGACCCAATCTCACCCCCCAGACCCAATTTCACCCCTGATGACGGTAACATACTACTCCATAAAAATAATAATTTTGCTGGAGACGCATGGTGCTTTTAGTTCAATATGTGTACCAAAATCGGAAATTCATTTTTTTTATGAAATCATGTCTTGAATTGGATCATTTTTTGAACTCGCTACCTCTCATAGCTGAACCAACATGTTACTACTTTTGAATGAAAGTATCTGAAAGACTTCTTCACATACTTTGTAAATTTGAACGAACTAAAAACATTTCATAAGTATTAAAAAATCAGATTTGGTAATGATGTATTTTCTAGTTTTTCTTTTATTCATTTTTTAACCAAATAAACAAATTTAAATATTGGCAAACATTTGGTAAATATAAGTATTTCAAATCAATCCGTGATTCTCAAATCGTCTCAGTTAACAGCTTTTAATATAGCAAATGTTCAATGTTTTTTTCTGATATATATATTTTTTTCATTCAATTTCTATATACAACCCCATATTCGTTCAAATCACGTACCCTCTTTTGCATAAGAACGACACAGGCAAATATGAATATTTCACCCAAGAAGCACCAAAACTCATGATGAATAAAAATAATCCGTGATCGAAAAATCTGATTTAAAAACACACGCACGCGAAAAACCATCTGTCGATGCACGGGACACGTTTTTCTACCCCAAGCCACCCCTGCCAGTGCAAACATGTCGCCCGATTTGCCTGATGATAATGTGAATTTAAATTCGAGAATACTGTCGGAGGATCGTTTTTGCACTTCGTTAGTTAACCCAGTTCAGTTGTTTTTGTTCGAGTTCTTGCTTGTGGAAATTTTTAATTTATTCGGATCATTTTCGATGCGAAAGCGGAGCTTTTTTCGGCTTTGTTGTAGTCTTGACTAGTTGAATTCTTAAATTTAACGGTAAATGATTGTTTTAACGGTAAAAAGTACAGATATTTCAACGTGGCCATCGTAATTCCAGCAACTAAAAACCGATTACAAAGTACCTCGCAGCATCCCGTTCAGCAATTCTCTAGCCATCAGCAAAGGCACGGGCCCCACAAATCAACTTGAAGTTTGCCGCTTGACTTAATTTGTAACATCACACCCGCGCTCGTCTCGTTTGGAGCCTCCACGGGACACGGTGAGTCTGGCCACGTGTTCCAAACCCGTGTTTGCGGAATCCACGTACCACGGGGTGGTTCGGACACGGGATGTACAATGTTGCACCCATGTTGTGTGGGTGTGGGTGTGTGTGGTTCATAGAACTGGTCTACAAAGAAAACATTTTCAACTGTGACCCACGATGGTCGTGGTGCGATGTGGGTGGGACTTATGTTAAAAAGGGGTGGCTGTAGGAAGGGTATCAAATAGCACCCAATATTCGAGAGGAAATGCATTTGGCAAACATTCGTGGAGTACTTTTGAGAGGTACGGTGTGTTTTGTAAATGAATTTTGTAAATTTAATAAACAAAATTCGTCAATTATTTCATTTTCATTTCATTTCATTTATTTGGTTGCTTTAACAAATACATTGGTGCAGTTGTTATCCTGAGCTGAGATATGGACTACCTTTCAACAGCTTATTTGTTCTTAATGGGGAGAGAGTTTACTCTTACTAAGGAGAACGAATTGGACAGAGAAGGAAAAAAATTGCAAAAATAACATTCGAAATAGCTAATAGATGTGGGATAGTTAGAGGAAAGGAGGCGTTACGTACGGGTAACCGTACGTCATCGCCGGCTGGAACAACGTCTTGTAGAGCAGCAGCTTAGAAATTCGTCAATTAAATTTTATATTGTGTTTAGATCCTTCCAACTACACCCAAATGCCCTTTCCAAAGCAATGCACAGTGGTCCAGATCGCAAAATTAAGTGGAAAATGGATTGATTCATTTGTGGACCACCAATCAGTGAGGTACTCCTCGATATTAGCTCCTGAAAAGTGCAAAAAATGCCTCACGGCAAGAAAAATAGGCGGTCCTCACCAGCAGGATCGGTAGATTTGAAGAAGCTAAAGAATGCCGAAGCGCTACCTGCAAAGCCAGGCAGTTTGAGCAAGGACGCTCAAAAATTGTCTGGAAACTAGTTTGCTACCCTCCCTGTGGACGTGAGCGAGAAGGAAGAATTTGAACGACGGGAAAAGTTGCCACCCATTTTTGTGAAAACATCGTCATCGGATTCGGTGCGAAAGTGGCTGACCGGGTTTATCAAATCTGGTGCTTTACGAGCTTCCATTCGCTTGTGTGCTGATGGACTCAAAATTCTGCTACCTACCAGAAAGGATTACAACTACGTTCGGGATTTCCTGAACAACACAAAGATTGAATACTACAGCCATGACGATCCAGGTAAACGCTCCATGAAACAGGTATCGTGATCAGCTGTACCTGGTTCATCTCGAGAAAGGATCGACAACGCCGTCTGAGCTGAAAGCAGTTCGGGCAATATTCAACATCATCGTGACTTGGGAACGTTATCGTCCAGTGCACCGTGACGTGACACAATGTTCGAACTGCTTTCAGTTTGGACATGGTGGAAAGAACTGTTTCATTTCGTTGTGCAACCTGCGGAGGTGAGCACAAAAACTCAAGCTTGCGAAACAATCAACGAGAACATAGAAGCCAAATGCTTCAATTGCGGCGGCGACCATTCGACCAAGAATCGGAGCTGCCCAAAACGTGCTGAGTTTGTAAAAATTCGGCAGCAAGCGACGACAAGGCACCAACCAAATCGTCGCAAAACACCACCAGCATTCACGGACGTGGATTCTCCTGCTTTGGCGTCACCAGGAGCAGGATCTGTTCGAATGGTTCCAAATCTGCAGCCATTGCCGTTGAATCAGCGGCAAAAAGTTGCAGAGAATACAACACCTCCTGGTTTCAGTCAGCAAACGAAGGAAAACCAACCAGCATCAACGGATGAAGGCAGTAGTGACCTGTTTCCACCACAAGAACTTCTGAACATTTTCATCGAGATGACAACAACACTGCATGGTTGCAAAACTCGTGCGGAACAAGTAAGAACGCTTGGAGGATTTATCTTGAAATACAGTTCGTAGTTTACTCGTTCTAATGATTTTAAATATTTCAATGAATTTAGTTTTTTAGTTTTAAGTTAGGATTAGATGTTAAAGTGATTTTTTTTTCTTTTTTGACATAGGACTATGTCTCTACTTACTATATTGGGGGCCAGTTCAGAAATTCGATCCAAAGCGTCACTTTTAAGCGTACAAAATAGGGGACATTTCGAACGCTTATATCTTTTTTCCCTGTGAATTAATCCAGACGGTTGAACCACCAATCGAAAGGGGAAGACTTCACTATCGTTTAACTACATAGAAAATTTGACTAAACATAGTTAAAGCACTTAAAACATGCAATCAAAATGAGTAAATTTTCTGTACAAATCGGATAGATGACCAATCAGAGCGAGCGTATGCATTCGAGGCCGCGCCCCTTTTGTGCCGTTCTCCGGCTGTGCCGCTTTTTAACCAGAAAATTTCACAAAAGCAAGTCATTTTGGAACGAGCACTCGCACTGAGCACGTCGGGCCGGCGCGGAGCAGCAGCAGCAGCAGCCAATAGAAGAAGAGGACCAGCAACCAGAAGGAAGAACCACCAGCAGCAGAAGGAGGAAATTCGAGCGAAGCGGACCGGAGGAAGTCGCTATGATGCGGCGGTTCTCATGAAAAATGGCCATTTCGACAGTGGTGGCCAAAACCTGGAGTGGCCGGTGCCCTCGAAGCAGGCTCCCCCGGGGCCTGGGGGATATTTACAGAACCATACGAGTTTTGGCAATTTGGGTATCAAAATTCATGGTTTTTGATACCGAACATAATAATGGCCATTTCGACAGTGGTGGCCAAAACCTGGAGTGGCCGGTGCCCTCAAAGCAGGTTCCCCGGGGCCCGGAGAGCCTTTCATAGAACCATTTATGACAATTTTGCCGACAAATCTATGAAACAAAATAAAATAATCTTATTCCAGATATCACTAGCAATCCAAAAACTCATTCAAATTGTTTGGTCTTATGTCTTTCGGTTATGTCTCTGACATACCATCTTGAACTTTTATCCAAATGTATTCTATTCAATGCAAAAATGTAAAACAGTTTGAAGTAAATAAATTTATGTGAACAGTTAATAATAAAACGAAAAATACAACAAAGATGAAGAGCATTAAGCCATACCACTTAGCATGTAAAAGAAATGTAATTATTATAAGAAAGTTCAATAAAGATATTACTGCGGGCGTCAATAATTAGAGTTCACGCGCGGTGATACGACCGCAAGATAATGGTCGCATGACAGCCGCATGACAACCGTAGAGCAAATTTGTGGCTGTTGTCAAAGGTTGCCTTGAGTTTTCAGCTGACTTTTTGGAAAATATTCAAAACAAACCATGTTGACAGCCAAATCAACGCAGAATTTCAGTTCAACTTGCTGATTTTTACACTGCGGTATTCAGGCGGCAATATTCTCCTGTCACTCACAGCGAAGGAGAAACATGATTTTATCTCGCAATAAGCAATATATTTAATTTGAAAAAAAAGGTGGAAAATGGATTTTCCGAAAAATGTTACAGCCATTTTAAGGTAAAATAGATGCAAACTTAAAACTTTAATATCTCGAAAAGGCGCAAGCCAAATTGTAAGCACTAGGTTGCATTTGAAAGAGGAGATTTAGCACTCCAAACGCTGAAAAAATCTCATAGATGTTTTTCTTTAAACTCGAGATATCTTCATTTGAAAAATTCTAATTTTCAAGGGAAACCATATGGGACCACCCTAACGGAATTCGAAAATTGTCCAAATATATGTTTTTCCATGTAATTTTGCCTGCTGAATCTGAATCTGCCCTCAGAATTGAGCCAAAGTATCGAAAAATCGATTTTTGGTCATAATTTGGTCATAAATGATAATTTCACATGCAGCAATTCCCCACGAAAACAGCATGATTCGAAAAAAAAGTTCTCCGATTCTCAATTTTTTTCTGGGGGATCCTTGGCCGAAATAATTAGACCCGTATTTTTTTTGTTTGGCCATTAGGGTGACCTACGCCGTGTTAGGGTGGTTCGAAAAATGGCAATTTTCGTCGATTTTCGCAAAAACCACTTTTTTCAAAAAATCATATCTCCGCGCCATTTTATCCGATTTTAGTTGTCCTAGACGCAAAAGAAAGGTGATTAGTTTGGCTATTTGGGAAAAATAGTAAGAAGTTTCGGAAGATTTCACATAACATAACAAAAAATGGTGAAGTTATGTTTTCGATACTCTGAGATACGATTTTTTGAAAATAAAAACTTGATTTTTCGACGCGCCACGCGCAAAAATGGGAAAATGACGAAAATGGCAAAAAATCGGCTTTTTTCACTAAAACTGCGATAACTTTAAAATTTCAGCGATGACCTATACATGTTAGGGTACCAACATTTTCGAGACGCAACTTTTGAAATTGAAAGATGCAACTTTTGGTACCATAACATCTATACTGCCCATGTTCGCATAAATGTCCCATATGCAAAAACAGCAAGCTGAGAAAAACGCATTTGAAGTTTGTCCCATACATAAGGCTATGTGTTAAGTTTTCGCGAAAAAACTGGATTTCCTCCTGATTTCTAGAACAAAGTACTGGATGTTATAGGCTCTTTCGAAAGAGCATACAATTTTGAACCAAACTGCATCAATAACTCGAAAACGATGAAAATGCATATGAGCATGAGCATGAGCATGAGAGATCACCCATGGTTGCCCCTCCGTTGCTGAACAGAACCGTAATATCCTTTCAGCACTACTGATTATAGGCTTCGACGATCTAGTGATGTTTCCCTTATCAACAGCATGTATGAATGCGCCGAAAAGATAAAACACCATGATTGCTAAAGCTAGATCAGTTGCGAATAGGTAACAGTCATTGGCCACCAACGGCGCCCGCCATGTCAGTTTGTAGACCTCGATTTTAAGGGACGGGAATGTTAGTTAGCGCAAGTTGCTACTAGGGCAGCTGATTTACTCTGTGCTTACACCCCACGAGCGCCAGGAACCTAAAAATTTGTTAGTAGGGAAGGGTATTTGGTCAGGATTCATCATAGAAGATGATGATGCGACCCAAAATCATAGTGTTTGTTGAAAGGTATTATATATTATTCTCAAGGCAAGCAATCGGATGCTGCGGATGAGAAATTTCCCGTTTATCGGTTGTTAAATTTTAAATGAAATGGTTTAGTCTTAGACAGCCGACTGTGGAAAGATAGAACCAAAATCATTTGTAATAAAAGAATGAAGGATTAAACAATGTAACTTTTAACTTGAGATGATTTTACGAGTTTTAAATGATTGATGTTTAGTGAGGTACTGATTAACGGTGCGAACGACGAGTTTCGATGTGTATCAAGCTGAAATGGTATGATAGGGTTTTGATAGGGTCAAATCGAACTGGCTAGCTGTCATCGGGACAGCCAAAGCCAGTCGCACCTTCACACGCACACACACGCACGCGAAAAAAACGAAAAACACACCGACGGCGGACCCGAAAATTCTTACGACCCTACGGAAAGGAATCGCAAATCTGACTGGCTCAACTGTCATCGGCTCGAAAACGATGAAAATGCATATGGGACATTTATGCGATCAGGGGCAGTATAGGTCATCGCTGAAATTTTAAAGTTATCGCAGTTTTAGTGAAAAAAGTCGATTTCTTGCCGTTTTCGTCATTTTCCCATTTTTGCGCGTGGCGCGTCGAAAAATCCAGTTTTTATTTTCAAAAAATCGTATCTCAGAGTATCGAAAACATAACTTCACCATTTTTTGTTATGTTATGTGAAATTTTCCGAGAAATCCGATAAAAATATTTTCAGACATAGGCTCTTTGGTCCCGAGACCTTCAAAACAGCATTTTAAGTTTTCATACGACCTTTTCAAAAGTTAATCTAGATTTTTGAAACTTCTTACTATTTTTCCCAAATAGCCAAACTAATCACCTTTCTTTTGCGTCTAAGACAGCTAAAATCGGATGAAATGGCGCGGAGATATGATTTTTTGAAAAAAAAGTGGTTTTTGCGAAAATCGACGAAAATTGTCATTTTTCGAACCACCCTAACACGGCGTAGGTCACCCTAATGGCCAAACAAAAAAATACGGGTCTAATTATTTTGGCCAAGGATCCCCCAGAAAAAAATTGAGCTCAATCGGAGAACTTTTTTTCGAATCATGCTGTTTTCGTGGGGAATTGCTGCATGGAAATATTGGTCGCACAAATTTTTCAACTTCATTTTTCTATGTAAAATCGAATTTGCAATCAAAAAGTACTAAAGATAAATTTTGATAAAGTCCACCGTTTTCAAGTAATAGCAATTTTCAGGGAACTTTTTTTGAAAATAGTCGCTGTTATTCATTTTTAAAAAATTAGTGCCCATGTTTGCCCACCTTTGAAAAAAATATTTTTGAAAAGCTGAGAAAATTCTCTATATTTTGCTTTTTTGAACTTTGTTGATACGACATTTAGTTGCTGAGATATTGCCATGCAAAGATTTAAAAACAGAAAAATTTATGTTTTCTAAGTCTCACCCAAACCCAAATGTCGATATCCCAGCAACTAATGGTCCGACTTTCAATGTTAAAATATGATACATTCGTGAAATTTTCCGATCTTTTCGAAAACAATATTTTCATTTTTTTTAATACAGACTAACAACTCAAAAGGACGTTATATTGAATGAATTTCACGAATTACATGTATTTACATGTAAGAAGTTTCAATCATGTCGTACTATCTTGACACACCCTGAAAAAAATGTATGAAACTCGCTGCAAAACTCTTTTTTTTTTCAGTACTCGGCACATTAATCTACACATCGTGCTAAAAAATATTATTTTTGCAACTTGTTGCATAAACTAATATTTTGCAATTCCGCTGTGAAACTGACAACTTTTCCTGTCCTTCGGGAAAAACTAAATGGCCTTCTTTCCTTCAGGGCTGAGCTGTACGATTTAGAGCTAGTTAGTCGCTGTTGGCGGGTTCAGGGCGCCAATGTTCCTGGCGAGGGCGCCTATATTTGTACAAGGGGCGCCAAGTGATGAGCGGGGGAGGGGGGGAGGGGGGGTTTGGAATATGTTATTCGTTTTTGGATTACACAAAAAATACTTCTACCGCACAAAAAATATTTAAATGAAAAAAAAAACTTTTACGAAGAATTTCAGATAGCTGACCAACATGAATCGTTATAAAACTTAAACTGAAATAATGCTCAAATACTAAGAAATGATCAAAACAAGTCACTCAGCAGTGTTACTCTTTCAAAGGAATCGACCCTTTTCAAAGAGTATACTAAAGGTTGAATTTTTGAGAAATCTTTGTTGGTGAAAAACGTACCCCAAACATATATAGCTGCTACAAACACAGGTTTTGTTCTTGGATTGTGAGATTTTCAGCAAACGTATTTAAGATGTCTCAAACCTTTAACAGAATTAAGTTTCACTGAAAAGACTGAGGAATTGCAAATTCCATAAAAAAAACATTTTGACCCGATTTCACCCCTACTAAACTGCCCATGTTCGCATATATGTCCCATATGCAAAAACAGCATGCTGAGAAAAACGCATTTGAAGTTTGTCCCACACATAAGGCTACGTGTTAAGTTTTCGTGAAAAAACTGGATTTCCTCCTGATTTCTAGAACAAAGTACTGGATGTTATATGCTTTTCTGAAAGAGCACACGATTTTGAACCAAACTACATCATTAACTCAAAATCGATGGAAATGCATATGGGACATTTATGCGATCATGGGCAGTAAAGGTAAGTTCTAGAATGATTTGGCAAAAAATAGCCACTCCAGCCGCAATTAATTTAATCATCGCAGCGAACAAAAAAGTATATTTCAAACACAGGCCAGACCCACATATACCATAACACCGGTCATTGTATGCTAGCGATGCATAAAACGAACAGCGACCCAAGCAACGTAGCAGCATCTAGAAAAAGGAAAGAATCATCAAAACGGAACAAGTCGAAGAGCACTGCTAGTTGATTCCAAACAAACGCGGCAGCGTTTCGCGGCGCAACTTGGCAACTTAGCAAATTTGCAAAATGCAAAGTTTCTCTTGGGCCCTGCTAAGGGCGCCAAATGGTTTAAGGAGGGCGACATTTTTGTTCAAGAACTTGTTAGTCGACGACTAACCTCGACTAACCAACAGCTCAGCCCTGCTTTCCTTATTAATAAAACAGTGTTTAAAAGTAGTATCCGGGACGCGGAATAAGTAAGCTGGACATAATTATTCCCGGATTGATGTAATTTTTGGGATTGCAAGTTTTTCACTTGCGTATGTTAGAGGTAAATTTACACAGCATCAGAGGTAATATTAAAAAAAAATTTCTGACATTAAAGATGTTCTCATTCCCAGATTTAATATTATAATTTTTTTACCAATTTTTTACTGTAGAGATTCCATGAAAATGTTGTGCGTCTTAGATTTTTTTTATCAAATAAAAAGTAGTGTTTTTTCCATTATAATAATGTAAATTTCTAACAGCAAAGGTTCAACGCAAATCCCCCCGTGAGTTCGGTCCAGTGGGCACTACTGCATCCAATGGCCGGGTTACAAGCTCTCACCCAACACCACCACCCATCAGTAACAGGAGCGACGTGTGCAAAAGCGCGTTTTTTGGTTTGTTATTTTCGAGAGCGCGAAAACGCAAATACAAAAAAGCGTTTGGTCATTATGTTTACGCAAATCTTCCGCGAACCATGTCCCATGTTGCGACCCAACCAGGCGCGACCTCTAACTAGTGGTGGATGGAAATTGCTGTCGCTGTGTGTAGGTGTGTGTGCATGTGTATGTGTTTGTTTTAATATTAAATAAAATACCACGCATGAGGTGCAACCGTACGCTTATTTTCACGTAAATTCGCGCACTGCTCACGCGTACTGACAGTTACACGCTATAAAATGTTGCTACCGACCGCGTTGTTCACCTCCAACCTCCCAAACCCCTGACATCCGATTTAAACTTTGTGTGATATACAAATATTACTTAATAGAGCACGGTATTCGCGGCAGACCACCCGCAACTTGTTTTTCCCACATACATGCACACTAGGGTGCCCAGAAAAAAATTACCCCCTGCTCCACAAGCGGAAAAAAGGTTTTTTGGGTTATTTTAAGCATCTGTGTAAATATTGAGCGAAATTGGATGGGATTAACCCATTGATACCCGAGCCTAAAGTTGGCGAAAAAAAGGTTTTTCATACAAAAATGATTTTTTTTAAATCGCTAATAACTTTTCATCATCGAGTTTTACAGCTTTGGTATGTTGTACAAAGTTGTAGAGCATTAAATTTTCAATAAGAATCTCACTTTTGGGAATATTTGGATGGAAGTAGCGCACCATGTAGCCCAAACCGTAAGAAACTTGGGTTTTCCATACATTTTTTCGATTTTTCCCATTAAAACTTCACCTCCGAGTGTCAATGGGTAAATGATGACCGATTTTGCTCATATTTGGCCCAGACTCATAAAATAGGTCAAGGAACAATATTCAGCTTGTGGAGCGAGGTTTGGAAAAAAAGTCCCATATTCTGGGCACCCTAATGCACACACACCCACGTGGATTTCACCTGCTGAGCGCGGATCACATCACGCAAAAGCGCTTCATTTCAGATTCGGATTTAATCCTGGAAAACGCTTGTCAGTTCGTGTGAGTACGTATAGTGCAGACAGTTTCAAACCATACAGGCTTAGCGTCCTTGTACCGGAGTTCGAACTAATGCTGGTTAGTTTAGGATTCATTGTGCACTTTAAATTTGATCCGGTGGAAGCAAGTGCTCCAAATATTACCTTTTTTGTAATTTGTTCTTTCTAATTACGTGGGAACAACTGTAGGTACTTTGCTTGGGATTGAGAATTTTGCTCTGTTTTTCTCTTGGATTGTGTTAAATATTTGGCATCATTACGACGCTGTCGTGCTATCTTGTCGTACGTCGCTTTTTGACGTTCCGAGAAAAAGGCGTTTTAGTGTTTGACCATGAATAAACAAAAACGAGCGCAAGCGAAAAAAATGCGTAAATTTGGAAGGTGTAATTTTGGATGGTTGAATATTACCTGTATGATGTAATTTTACCTCTATTTAGAATGAAAAAGCAAAATTACACCAGAATAGTGGTAAAATTACACATTTTCAGAGGTAGTTAGAGGTTACACATTTAGTCTGACATAAAAGATGTACCCCTTCCCAGGTGTAATATTACCATGATTTTCTTTCTGTGTGAGCATTGCCCCGAAGTTTGGTTGAATTTGGTTGCCGGAGTCCCGAAATATAATTGAAAATGTTTACGATATTCGAGCTCGTTCCTGTGTCAAACTTTGGCCAATTGTTGTACTTACATAAATTTTCAGGCTGTTTCAAGATAGCACGACAAGATTGAAACTTCTTTCATATGAAAAGTGACAAAAATGCACGGAGTTTTTTTCGAAATCAAATTTTGGGGATCTGTGAAGGACAAAAGGTGAGGCATTGTGAGCTGCACAAAATGGCGTTCTTAACTCAATTTGGCCCAAAATGCACGTACGACAAGTTAGCATGACGGCGACGATTAGCTGATCCAGAAGCTAAAATCATAAAAGTTGGTTCAAATATATACTAAATATCAAAAATATAAAACGAATTTGGAATTGCATTGTAACAAAAAAAAACTAAAACCACAGAGTTTAACATATTTTATAAATTGTTTTCAATCATAACCTGGTTGAAGAAAAGGGAAATTTGATAAAGTGTTTTGGGTGATCTTTTTTGTAATCTTAAAGCAGGGAAATTTACAAATTTCTGAAAAAAAGAATCGTTTCAATTATTTGCGATATGACCAACATCCAGAGAGTTGAAAATACCGTTCCGACTTTTTTTAGGCTTGGGTGTCCATGTAAGTTGGGTTCCAACGCAAGCTTCAAGAAGGTAATAACAGGTTCATTATGATTCATTTTGGTGCAGAAATTCGTCAATTTTAATTAAAACCAAAGTATTTTAAAGAAATGTTACATTTTCTTTGAAAATGAGCAACGGCTTCACCTTAAAATGACACTCAAAAAGTTCAATTTCATGTGTAACAGGCTATCAACTTGTTCGTTCTACATCATGGCCTTGGCTTTCTCTATTGCAAGAATTTTACTCGAAACTAAGTGTCCGAGGACTGGAAATGGTGAGCCTTCTCCTTTTCACCGGAGCTCCCATCCGGATTCTATTGTGAAAGAAAAGTCTCCTTTTCAAAACCGTTCTGAGTAAGCAGCGTGAACCAATGACGATAGATACGCCGAAGCATGAAACTCATTTTTTTCTGATGCGAGCTGCGTTTACACTCAAACCCCGATGGTTTGACACCAACTGTTGTCAAACGAACGGGGTCACTTTTTAGTTTGACACCCCTTTTACACGGAGTTCACACACACTATCAAACGTTTGTTTTGATTGTGTGCGTGAGCGCCGTGTAAAAAGTGACAGTTCGTCACTTTTTAGTTTGACTTTGACCAACCAACGGGGTACAAACTAAAAAAAGTGTCAAACGAAAAAGTGAGTGTAGTTGGAATTCCACAAGTCCGAAATTTTCATCCGACGAGCAGCTTTGCTTGACCAGCTTGGTCTCTTAGTCCAGGTTCGGTTTGTAACTCTTCAAACAATGCAGACCACGAAGGCTCGCCTGGTTGGTCATTTCATTATGCGGAACCCACCGAAAAATCATTGATCCCCAATGTAACGCATGGCTGACCCGAGCAGGGGTAAATAACACGGGAATACCAAATTTTGGTATTACTTGGACAAATAACAGCGACCAAAATGTGCCCTTGGTTGCCCAGTAATAGATGGTAAAATACCATGAAATCATACCAAAGTCTTGTATGTGGAAGGGCACAACAATACCAAACCATGTTATTCCAAGGGTAAAATAATACCTCAAAATAAAACCATTTCAATACCAAGTTTAGGTCTTTTGGATTTTTGAACATTGCTTGAATACGAAAACTTGGTATTGCCATGGTGTTTTTTTATGTATTCCCGCGCCCAGGGGTTGTGATGGATCGACATTTTTTCTGACAGTTGATTGAGTTCTTCTCTCATTTTCGCTACGTCTGCCTGACCTAGACATTCTGCTTTCGCTCAAACACACACACACGAATGAATGAGCGCCACACAAAGTCACTCAAATGCTCAATTGACTCTCTCCCGAAATTCATTCGCGTATCACTAGTTCGTTTGACATTTGATCGGAATTTCGATCAATTTTGCAATGATAGCTATCAATCGACAGCTCTTTTTCTCTATCACTGACTGTTGCTAGTCGAGTGCCCGGCGGATAACCGAAGGCAGATTTTTTTGAATTTTGAGCTCGGTTTTGAGTTTGATTTTTTTTTGCTCGAATTGGAAATTGTCCGCGCGCTTAGGGACTATCCATAAACCACGTGGACAGTTTTTTTTTTGAAATGTCAGACCTCTCCAACCCCCCCTCGAGGAAAATTACAAAACAAATCCTTGGGAGCGTTCTTTTATTACGTAACGCAGTTGGGGGGAGGGGGGTCGGAGGCTGTGTTACGCTCCATACAAAATTTAAAAAAAATTCCAATTTTGTTGGGAGGGGGGGGAGGTGGTCCAAAATTCCAGTTTTTTTTGCGTTACGTAATAAAAAAACGCTCCCCTTTTCGTATGGAGCGTGGACAATCGCTGAACCGCCCCCTTCCCCCCTCCCCCTAAGGTGTTCACGTGGTTTATCGATGGTCCACTAGTTCAGCCGTCTGACTGAAGGGAACCACGTGGACACTTTAGGGGGGGGGGGGGGGATGGCGATTGTCCACGATCCATACAAAAAGGGTCGAGGGGAGGGGGCAATAAACTAAAAAAATATAAATATTGAAATAACAAGCCATAGTTTCAGCATTTGAATGCAAAAGTGTTTTAAAATGCATTTTACACTAGTTCAGTTGTTTTTCAACCATTAATTTTCAAAAAATGAAAGATTTGACGAAAATAAAAATTTTAGCAAAAAAAAAAAACTTGAACATTAAAATTTTTCAAAAATTCTATAGATTTTTAAATCAACCCAAACATGTTAAAAATGATTCTACACGCAGGGAAATGCATTTTAAATTGATTTCAGCTGATTGTGAGCAATTCTCTACCAAAACCGGAAATGGATTTTATTTGTATTTTTTTATTTGGCTCAAACTTTGTGGGGGCCTTCCCTATGATCAAATAAGCTATTTTGTGTCATTGGTTCACCCATACAAGTCTCCATACAATTTTGGTAGCTGTCCATACAAAAATGGTACACCCAAAATTCACAGTCGAGATAATCGTTCTCTCAAAATTTATTGAGGGATCAGCGCCAAAATCGATAGAATAATGGTACCAACTCACACCATCATAACAAATGAGTTCATTCGTTAGTTGAATCAATAAATTTCCAACAAGTGTCATACATCGACTTCTGACCTCTCCTTGGTCACCAAGCTGTGGTGGCCGAGGCAGTTAAGTCATTGGAATGGTATCCCAAGTAACAAGCAAAATGCTTCTACTTCTTAGCAGGTTTTATAAAAGATTTAAAATTTGCTACTTGGTGTTGTGATGATATTGAACAAAACTTTCAAGATTTACGATAGAAATCTCTTAAAAGCATCTTCAAGAGCACTTTAGAAGCATGACACATAGTTTTATGTCACTCTTCGTTGTTTGACTTGAAGTTATCACAGAGAGGTTATTTTTAAGACCATTTTACATTGCCAAAACTGCCTTAAAACTGAACTAAAACTTCTCCGTTTAATGAAAGCATAATTCAAGAGTCTTTGAACTTGATCTGTCAAATCACTGAATATTCGTACAGTCAGTCAGTTTAGTGACCTCTCCGACACGCAAAATCGGCATGACGCATCCGGACCAGAATTAGGCGTTTCGAGAATGGAGAAAAATGTCCCGCGGAGTGCTAGTGTTTTTATTGGTTTCGTGTTGATTACTGTGACTAAAAATGTTCGTTATTTCAACGTTTTTTTTCCATGTGATTTTTTTTTCTACAGGTGCTGGCCGAAGAAGCCCACCCGGTTGAGGATCTGGATGCCGGTGCGTGCCGCGAACTCCTGTCCGGCGCCCAGAGCAAACTTTCGTCGGCCTCTACGGATGTGGAACGCGCCGAGGCTGAATTGCCGTTGAAGTGGCCAAGGCTCTCGTCAAGGCTGTCGAATAAGGTGCGAGCAAAACACCAACCTGCCGGTGAATCCGTGTCCAGTACCCGTCCTTACATTTAGATTCAAATGCGAGATCAGTGTTTTCTTCAAAAGTCGCGGCCGTTCAATGAATAAATAAAAAGATTTGAAAAATAATTAACACCATTGTTTTAATCCAACGACAAAAAAGCATTTCCAAAAATCTTTTTCGGATCTACCTCCTGCAAACAAATATGTGCATGCGCTACGGTCGCATTACTACGCGTTTTACTCTGCGATAAAACCGCATTAAAGCTTACTGCAGTCTACATGTTCTTACTTAATCTTGAACAAGAGCTTCTCAAGAAACTTAGCTCTAATAACTGCTTTGAGTAAGAGAGAATAGATTTGATGAGATCAGCCATATTAACATGAAAAAATAACGCCCAAAAACGGAAGCCATGTTGATTTTTCTGCTGATGTAGAAATAATTGTTCCATTAAAAATTTCAAATCATAGTAATTTTGAAAGATTCATACCTTCGATGCATATTTTTTCGAGGCATCTAAGAAAATTGATCAGTGAAATTTTTATGGCAAGAATTTTACGATAAAAATGGCTGCGTAAAGTCACAGTTATATTTATTTTGTTATTATAATATAATTATCGGTGTAAGCTTAAGTTCATCGGCCATTTGTGAATTAATTTCGAAAAGATTAAATGGATTTCACGAAATAAAATTCAGAACTGGTTTTTCTTCGACAAATCTTTTTTATCATCAATGAGAGCAAATAAGTTTAAGTTCACTTTATGACAGACTTGAAGATCTCTTCTATGATGTTATAAATTTTTGAAGCTTGAGAATAAGTTTTAGAATAGCAATAAAGAGCATTTGCAGAGTATTGTAAAATCAACGTCAAAGTTGCTTAGTTTTAAATTACTCCGCATAAACACTCTTGATAACCTCCTAAAATAGTCCACTTTGCTCTTAACTCAGGTTTAACGCTGATTTATTGTTGTTCTGGAGAAAGTTTGGCTTTATGATAATTTTTGGCTAAGATAACTTGAATCTATCTTTAAGAAAGTAAAAAAACTTAAATTGTTACTTGAGATGTCAAAGGTCTCTGGTTCGATTCCCGTAGTCAACACTTTTTGTTTTTTTTTTTTTTTTGACGGATGAACTTTTTTTGCAAATGAACCTCGAGAGAATAGTTCTATCGCCCATCTCGAGCTGTGTTCTCTGTGTCCGTGAATGGTACCACTATTCTCTCGACTCGAGACCATCATTATCTCGGACTAGCGCTGCCAGTTTTGGGTGTATGTAAATATTCAAACAGCTGTAACTTTTGAGTGAATTTTCTGATCAATTTGGTGTCTTCGGCAAAAATGTAGGTATTGTTGAGGACTTTTGAGAAAAAAATAGGTACACGGAAAAAAAATTGCAGATTTTTTCATTAACTTTTTTTTCATTAAAACTCAATATACGTATTTTTTGATTTCCGAGATTTTTTGATATGTTTTAGGGGACAAAAATCCGCAACATTTGAGCTATAGAGAAACATGGTCAAAAAATCTGACGCCGAGTTATGATTTTTTGAAAAAATAGTGATTTTTGGAAAAAATCGAAGTTTTATGCAAAAACAAGTTTGACATTATTTTTTAATGCTTCTGGATTTTTGAACATTGCTTGAATACGAAAACTTGGTATTGCCATGGTTTTATTTTTAGGTATTCCCGTGCCCTTCGAAAATCATATTTTGGTATTCCTGTGGTCTTCCACAAACATGTTTTTGGTATGATTTCATGGTATTTTACCATCTATTACTGGGCAACCAAGGGCACATTTTGGTCGCTGGTATTTGCACAAGTAATACCAAAATTTGGTATTTTCATGCCATTTTTTAGTGCAGCAGTTGCAGTTAGTGAAAAAACGGAAATGATCCATATGCAACAGCCAAATCTACTCACCTGATGATTCCATGTTGTTCTTAGTGATATTCTTCACCACATCAAATGCATTTGTCATTGATGAACGGCCTGTGCTTGAAGTTCTTGAAGCTTCTGAAAAATAACAAGATTGAAAAATAAGTGTTATTAAAATTAAACTGGGTTAAAATTTCAAAAAATTCAACAATCTGTCGATTGACTCGTTTTTCAAAGTATTTGGTTATCCCGACTTAGAGAAATTTCAACGATTTAAAAAAAACTAACTTAATCCACCTATGTGGTTGGTGCCTTCCTCACTCTTTTCCAACGATGGGTGATATGTATGATGGGTTTGCACACAAATTTCGTCTAATTTCGTTATGTTCCGGAACACAAAAAACACACATATCACTCAAGGGCTCATAAGTGGTATCATAAGTGGTCATAGGTTGAGACAGGGTTGCCAGATATTCAATGTTTTAGACTCGTTGGAAAGGTCTTTCGATTACCTTACCAACGATGGGTCGGATGATGGATCCGGACATTGTTTACATACATTTAAGTGAGATCCGGTTTAAAAAAAGTACATAAATATCACTTAAGTGGTCAGAACTCGAGACAGGGTTGCCAGATCTTCAATGTTTTAGACTCGTTAGAAAGGTCTTTCGATTACCTTACCAACGATGGGTCGGATTGTGGATCCGGACATAGTTTACATACATTTAAGTTAGATCCGGCTTCCAAAAAGTACATAAATATCACTTAAGTGGTCAGAACTCGAGACAGGGTTGCCAGATCTTCAATGTTTTAGACTCGTTGGAAAGGTCTTTCGATTACCTTACCAACGATGGGTCGGATGATGGATCCGGACATTGTTTACATACATTTAATTGAGATCCGGCTTAAAAAAAGTACATAAATATCACTTAAGTGTTCAGAACTCGAGACAGGGTTGCCAGATCTTCAATGTTTTAGACTCGTTGGAAAGGTCTTGCGATTACCTAACCAACGATGGGTCGGATGATGGATCCGGACATTGTTTACATACATTTAAGTGAGATCCGGCTTAAAAAAAGTACATAAATATCACTTAAGTGGTCAGAACTCGAGACAGGGTTGCCAGATCTTCAATGTTTTAGACTCGTTGGAAAGGTCTTTCGATTACCTTACCAACGATGGGTCGGATGATGGATCCGGACATTGTTTACATACATTTAAGTGAGATCCGGCTTCAAAAAAGTACATAAATATCACTTAAGTGGTCAGAACTCGAGACAGGGTTGCCAGATCTTCAATGTTTTAGACTCGTTGGAAATGTCTTTCGATTACCTTACCAACGATGGGTCGGATGATGGATCCGGACATTGTTTACATACATTTAAGTGAGATCCGGCTACAAAAAAGTACATAAATATCACTTAAGTGGTTATAACTCGAGACAGGGTTGCCAGATTACAAATGTTTTGGTTTCGCAATTACCTAACTAACGATGTATAGCATGATGATGTTTGGTTCAGTTTACTGCCATTTATTTAACTTCCAAAAATATGCAAAAACACATTTTTATACATAACTTTTGAACTACTTATCGAAACTTCAAACAATTCAATAGCACCGTTTGGGACCCTAAACCAAGTCAAATGCGACTGGTTTGGTCAAAATCGGTTCAGCCAGTGCTGAGAAAACTGAGTGACATTATTGGTCACATACACACACAAATACCCACACACATACCCACACACATACCCACACACATCCCGGGGGGAAAAGGGCACGGCGTTCAAGGACTGGTTTAGTGGGTCGGGAAAACTCTTTTTGTTTTCCCAACCCCACACTACCTGAGAAATGAATTCTCAGATGTCTGATAGCAGATTCCGACCTCGTAAAAAAAAAAAAAAAAAAAAAAAAAAAAACCCACACACAAACACACACACATACACACAGACATTAGTTCAGTTTTCGATTCTGAGTCGATATGTATACTGCCCATGTTCGCATAAATGTCCCATATGCAAAAACAGCAAGCTGAGAAAAACGCATTTGAAGTTTGTCCCATACATAAGGCTACGGGTTAAGTTTTCGCGAAAAAAATGGATTTCCTCCTGATTTCTAGAACAAAGTACTGGATATTATAGGCTCTTTTGAAAGAGCACACAATTTTGAACCAAACTGCATCATTAATTCGAAATCGTTGAAAATGCATATGGGACATTTATGCGATCATGGGCAGTAATACATCAAGGTTGGTTTTCGAGCTTTAAATAAAAAGTTCAATTTTAGAGCAGGATTATAGCCATACCTCAGTGAGGAAGGCAAAACTTGGTGGGTACATACAAAAAAATTAAATCAGCTTTAAAATTTTTGGAATTCAAGTCATTTTAGCGCAAAATTTATTATCTCGTCAAAATTTATAAAAAAAATTCCCATAGTTTCAGAGGAATTTGATGAAACACTCCAATACCAAAATAATACCAAAATGGTGCATCCTGGCTTAGAAAATTTTCTACAATTTCAAGTCATTTCTTTAGGGGGTATATCAAAAATATTTAAAATAAATTTTGAAATTTCCGGTTTTCAGTGAAAGCATTCGCTTAGAGACATTATTTTAGCGCAAAATTAATGATTTTGTCAAAATTGGTCAACATTTTCCCATAGTTTCAGAGGAATTTGATAAAATACTGTAATACCAAAAGAATACCAAAATGTGGTGTTCGACCATTGACAATTTCTGCAATTTTGCAATATAAAAACAATACCTTAAATTGGTATGAAACCACATTTTGCTCTTGCATAATCCTTAAGACAAATTTGAAAGGGTCCAGGAATACCAACATTTGGTATTGATATCAGAGAAAGGTATTATTACGCATTTCCCATGTTATTTACCCATGCTCGGGGAGCCAGCATGAATAGTGCCATAATCGGATGTCGTCAGTAGGATTGTCGAATTGTACCAACTGTAGTCACATGTTTGCCAAATGCGACCAAATGCTTATGAGGATCTGTATTGCGGTAAGCAGAAATGAAAATAGCCTACAGTTTCCAGCCAAATTTCATTTTTTTTGGCTAAATAATCCAAAACAAACCTGGTTGGAAATGATTTAGGTCCAGTATTTCTTACAAATTTCAAGCCATTGAATTGCTTCTATACCTTGACTCCAAATATTGATGCCAAGGCAGATGCATATAGATCTTGGACTTCCGTTTTCGAATTTGTTTTGGTATAATTGCTGCAAAAAATGATAAAGACCATCTGGGGCCACGCTGAAGTTCTCTGTTTCAACCATGCTTTGGATATCCGGGTCTCTGAGTTGGTACTCGATATTTGTAGCAGTTTCTAAAATTATGAACGCTCAAAAAATCGAGTTCGCGTAAACGTGAACAGAGTTCATGCCAACGGGAACCAGGAAGAGAACTGTTCAACTTTCATGGTGCAATTTTGAATTTTGCAAAAACCAAATTTTCGAATCAACCGGAGTTCAAATTCTCTGTTTCCTTGTATGCGTCCCCTAAATCCAAAAACTGTTAATTTGAAAAGGAAAACCTTGTGCGGACGCGGTAACCATATTGTCGGGGTATTGCTGCGAGCAAATTGGTGTACTGGAAGCAATTTACCGATACATTCATCGTGCCTTCCGTGAATATTCCTCCAGCCCCGTCCGCAGTCCGCTCCGGCCGGAATGTCCACGCGATGCACGGGATATCCGATTTACATACCACGCTTTGGACTACCCACCGCCAACCGAGCTTGGGATGGCTTGCGTGGGACGTGGCCACATTAATGCCATCACCGGAACCCGTCCGACAGCGACCAGCAGTGGCCCGGCAGGGAAGCGGCATTATTTATGTGTCATTTTAATTCAATTAAAACGAGTGCAAAAACTGGAATGACCAACTAATTTGATTGTTTTAGCGTGTGAACATGCCGACAATCCGGTCGAAACAGCAAACCCCCCGCCCTCACTGTGGCTGGCCAACATTGGGCCACTGGTGCTGCTGATCCGGTGCTTGTTTTGGTAGCTTTTTGGTTTTTGGGAAATCGAAATTTGATCCATTGCATATGCATCATAAATGAAGAACTCGTGGAAAAAGCGAAATATTTCCTAACATTGTTAGCCGCAATTAGCGTTCCAATTTTGGACTGTTAAATTTTCTCGGTAAATTTTGAATTCTTACCATTTTGATCACTGGTGAGGCTTCTGCAGTTATCGGTTGATAGTGTTTTAAATAAAATAATAGTATAATCGATTTTAATGCATGTTTTTATACAGTCGTTCTACGCAGCAAATAAAGTAGTAATCCAGCTGCGTGTAAAAGACCTGTGTGTAAAATAAATTTGCATTATTTTATGAAATTCTGTGTAATATTACACCCTGAAATATGTAGCCCATCAGTATGGGAAAGCTACTCGACCGAAATGTCAAGCTCACGTATACGTTTATCCTACCCATTTTTCATCGGTCTGATGGCCGAGCGGACTTAGGCGCCAGTCCTTAATGTAGGTGCTGGGTTTGAGTCCCGTCGGTTGCAACTTTTTTTTTGTGTTTACAAAAATTGTACATGCAGCGTGTAATATTCAATCAAATTATTCGCTCTACAGCATTGCCTTGGCGTTCTCGATTGCGAGATTCCTACTCGAAACTAAGTGTCCGAAGGCTTGATTGTTGAGGCAATTGCAAACCTCTTTTTACACCTAAGCTTCCATCCACCCCGGGATTCGAACTGACGACCTTTGGATTGTTAGTCCAACTGCCTACCAGCGACTCCACCGAGACAGGACCCAGGGAGACGACTCCTACACCTGAACTGAGCTAACGACCTAACCTTTAAGGTTAGTCCGGGGCCAACATTTACTTCCCTTTCGACGGAAGGCGTGATCAGACAAATCTCGTCTCGAAAAATGTTACCGGGACCGTCTGGGATCGAACCCAGGCCGACCGGGTGAGAGGCAACCACGCTTCCCGGCTAATATTAAGTGTAATATCAAGTGTCTTTTTTGTCTTTTCACCGTCGAATTTTTTGCTGTGACATGATCGGAACACCCACAAACTCTGAATATTTTGCAGCTTTTTTTCAGTAGTTTGCACAATACTTTGTCTTTTTATTTTCAATTGCTTTTTAAGGTCGTTCTCTTGGTACTTCAATAGTAACACTTGTATTTTTTCTACAAAATAATATATAGGGGAAATTCTCGTATGTGTGGTAGGTTAAGCAAAGTTCTGATATGGCAACATTTGAGGCACGCTGGAATTAGATGCTGTTCTCCTATATCTAAAGACTTTTTTTTCACTTGCAACAAAACATTGATTGAGCAAATTTCTGAGACAACGGATATAACATGTTGCATCATAAGTTCGTCTATACAAGTCTCCATTCAATTTTAGCCACAGCTTAAACAAAAAGGCGCTTACAATATTGAAAAATGTATTATTTAAGAATGTTAATTTAATCTAATCGGTCTTTATCGGTGAAATCTGACGCAAATTTTAGAAGAAAGATAATGAAATTTTAGGTGGATAGGTCGACTAAGAGTCATAGAAGAAGATATAAAGGACGGAAAACTAAGTCAGCGAAGGGCCGTCCGGGAGTCATATGGATGACGCTGCAGGAATAAGTTGTCTCTGTACATTTACTGTGTGTTTCGCTCAGTACTTGTACAGAGCCAAATTAGAAGGCTAAAAGACTTGATCACACACACATACTTCCTCAAATGGCCCTTCGCTGACTTAGTTTTCCGTCCTTTATATCTTCTTCTATGACTCTTAGTCGACCTATCCACCTAAAATTTCATTATCTTTCTTCTAAAATTTGCGTCAGATTTCACCGATAAAGACCGATTAGATTAAATTAACATCAGTTCTCGGTGACCAAAACAATATGGGAATTATTTAAGAATGGCATTTTCTGATTCATTTGGTGTTTTGAGCAAGTTATAGGTTAGGACTTCTTATAAAAATAGTTCTCTCCGTGTACGCACGAGAGCAAGCAGCAGTGAAGTGCTCAGTGCTCTATCGTTTTTTCGGATTTTTTCGCCGCAATTGATTGTGATTACCCGCGAGTTTGCTTCTCCAGCATGCCAAAGGCCGGCCGTGGCCGTGGCAGTTCGAGTGCGGCCTCGAAAAACCCGCGAAGTTCGTCTACCGGCCGTGTGCAAAAAGGTAAACAAACCAACGCCGTTTCGACCGCCATTGCGCAGGGGAGCGTGAGCGCAGAAGGCATCGACAAAAAGTTACTACATCCCGGATATGTTCCAAGATCACCAGTGCGAACCCGTTCCGGTACTTCCGGTGCCACAACCAGTGGCACATCCACATCCGCCAACATCCCCATCAGGAACGAGTTCCAGATGCTGAGCGACGACGAAGAAAACAACAACAACAACACCGACGGTAGCACTACCGACGACGACGACGACGACGATGATGGTCGTGCATGGAAAAAAGTGTCGACGTCAAAAAAGAACCATTCTCCTACACCCAAACGAAAAATATATCTCAAAATCTGCAACAGTGGATTTGCTGCAGAAAATGTTATATTTTATTACATTTTTTGCAGCAAGCCCATAGATCATTTTTGCCCGCGTGTAAACACGTCAGCGATCTGCAGTTCTCACCAACACATATAAAGCTGGCCCGTCCAAGAGCAACACTGTAAAGAGAAGAATATGTTGGTGCTCTTTCACTCACATTTCATCAAGCGTCCATGGCGCGGTGGTAGCGTGTCGGATCAGCAACCTAGAAGTTGATGGTTCAATTTACGTTCTGTTAAGATAGATTTTTTTTCTGCAATACAATCAATCTGCCGTCGGTAATGTCGATAATTGTCGGTAACGGGCAAAAATGTCATACCCCTATATCACAAAAAATGCATGAGGACAGTTTTCATGCAGATTCTGATATACTTTCATGCCGCCATGTATCACAATCATGCGACCGCCGGTTGGGTGTACGGAACGAAGACCACCTCCAATTTTTATTTTGGACACGTTGGCGGACGATGTTGACGAGTTGTTGGAAGGCCTCGGATATTGTCTGAAAATCGGCAAGTCGTCAGTGCAAGTGATCACACTAACTAAAAAGAATTTCGACCTGGTGCTTGAAGAATTGAAGCGTAGCAACTTCAACTTCTACACATTCAACCCCGAGAAGCCCCCTGTCAAGGTCGTCTTGCAGGGTTACCAAGACCGTCCGGTTTCCGACCTGAAGAAGCACCTTTCGGACGCCGGAATAAAAAGTGCTCTCGCGCAAAACAACGGTAACAGGTACACACACACTGTACCTGTTGTACTTCGACCGCGGCACCGTCAAGATCCAAGACATGCGGCGGACTAAGACGTTGGACGGTTTTTGGGTAAACTGGCGGTTTTACACCAAGAACCCGACGGACGTATCGCAATGCCACCGTTGCCAGAAATTCGGCCACGGCTCGTGGAACTGCAACCTCCGGCCCCGCTGCGTGAAGTGCGGTGAGTCACACCTCTCGGAGGCGTGCGCACTGCCACGAAAGGCGGACTTGGGGGACAAGGCAGAACAAACCAAGCCGCGCGTAAAGTGCGCGAACTGTGACGGCAACCATACCGGCAATTACCTCGGATGCGTCGCGCGCAAGGTCTACCTCGAGGAGCAGGAAAAGAGGAAGAAAGCAGCAGCGTCCCACTCTCCTCAGCGAAGTACGAGCGCAGCCGTTCCTGCAGCTGGACAGCGTACGGTTCCAGCGGAAACTCAGCGTTCCCTCCTGGTTGGGGGCGTTCGTTCGCCAGCGTGGTCGCTGCCGGTAACGGCAATGCGGCCCAGCAAGAAGTCACCGGGGAAGATCTCTTTACCCTGCCGGAGTTCTTTGCTCTCGCGGGGGAGATGATGACGCGGTTTCGGAGCTGCCGGAATAAGCTGGAACAATTCCTGGCCCTTGGGGAGCTGATGATCAAGCACATCTATAATTGATATTTTTTCTGTGATCTAGTTTTAAGCTTTCTCTTTATCTATCCTTTTCCCATTGCACTTTCTGTAAGTTTTTTGAAAACTTTTTCTTACTCTTGACTTCTATTTAATATTTATAAGTAATAATACTTTCGATTGAATTACGATGTAACACACAGCTGAAAGGAACTTCAAAACTCTGTTATGTACCTTAATGAACTCATTGTATCTTGATTATTCACTAATAAACCGAATTGAAAAAAATAAAAATAGTTGTACTAAAATTTACCATTTTTACTTTTCACACTTTATTTTCAACTTTTCACAAAAATAATAATTGCGCAAAATAACCACATTTAAAAATTCTCGTTTTTGGCTATGATTTAGATGACAAAAAAAAATAAAATGATAGAAAAGCAAACAGGAAAAATGAGGTTTTCTCTTCATCCCGGTCCAATGTATGAGTAATCACTCAAAAACTATGCATCTAATTTTCGTTGTCAACAAATAGAAGTATCATAAATTTTCAAAACTAATTTTACATCTGCAATTAAGGCTTTTGTTTCCTTTTTTCACATGATCACAAAATCAAAAATTTTACACACTTGTGCCATAGCTCAAAAGATTTTTTGTCATCAATGTATAAAAATCCATAAACGAGAATTTTCAGAAATGGTTATTTTGCGAAACTAGTTTTGGCGTGTGAAAATTTAGAATTTTTTTTTGGGTATTTCAGAGCGTAACTATTTTTTTCCAGAGAAGATCTCAGCAAAATCAACAAACTTTTCCGAGGACACCAAATCGATCAGAAAATTCCATTTTAAAGTCACATATTTTCAATATTATAATAGCCTTTTTGTATGGATAGCTGCCAAACATGTATGGAAGCTTATTTGGACGCATTTATAATGCAACATTTCTGTTTTGTTTATGGAAAAAGGGTCCAGTTAAAAAAATCAATACATTAATAAATTTGCTCTTTTTTGGGATATATGATCAGCTGAAAATTGCCACTTTCATAATCTTGAGTTCAATTCCAAAGTTTTTTTTTTAGTCCTATAAGCAACTATCTTTTAATGTTTTTTTACCTCTTCAAAAAAAAAACTCTAGAATTTGTTCAAGCGTTTGTCATTATTTTCATAACAAAATTGCACTTCTGCACTTTTTTTTAATTTAATTTTCTTTTTATTCTGTAGGATAAACAGCTTAAACAAATTGAAGAATGATTAGAGGAAGTCGATTTGAAATTTAAACTCTGTTGTGTGCAGCTGGGGTGAATTCAGCCTGAATCTTGGATAAATATAAGTTTTGATAACATAAGTCTATTCAAGTCCATTTAACTACTCATAACTACATTCAGTGTTGCTAGAGCTTAATAGCTTTCCACATTTAAATTTTTTGGAATGTTGTTCATGAATTCTAACAAAAAAAATAGTTTGCTTAAAATATTATCATAAGTAAGAGATTTATTACCAAATCCAATTATGTTTAAAATTGTAAAAGGTATTTGATAAATTGAAATTTGGCCATAAAAATAACAGTCTAATTATTTGTACAGAGTGAAAAGTTAAGTCGATTTCCCGCTGAAATAATTTTGCAACGAATGGTTATTTTCAATTAATAGACAAATATAATGGCTATTAATATGGTCAATGTAGTTATAAATATGTAATCATATGAATCAAATGCTAATGTAATTAATTGAATGTTTTCTAAATATCATTCCATTGCTTTTGTGGTAAATATTAACTCGACTACAAAAAACATCGAATAGTTCCACATCAAAGTGCCAACCGGACCAATATAGTCCTGCCGAGTTCTATGTCCTAACTAATGCCATTCTGGCCGATACGCCCAAACCACACTGCGTTGCCCATTCGTTGAAACTCAAAGTGTGATGTTTTTCCACTCTCCATGGCTGGCCAGGGGTCGTTAACGGCGGTCAACCAGCGAACGGGGACATAAATTATGTATGCCTTCCCCTCCCCGCTTCCTACCCCTTCTGTCTGAGTTGATGCGGTGATCGCTGTCAAATAAATCAGTGATAGTGGCGGCGCTAAATGACAACTCTGCTACCGAGCGATAGCGGACGCGGTGGAAAACTTTCGATGTTTTGGCGCGAATTTTGCCGGTTTTCTAACATGCGAACATGGCCGGTGGTGAAATTCGCAATTTTAGGTTTTCGCGAACGAACGAATCATGACAAGTGACGAGCTCGAAGCATGTTTGGTAAGGGGTGAAGAAAAAACTAACTGAGAACATGCTCTTGTTAGGGTTTTTGCTGTTCGGACTGATCGGAATGTACCATGCAGTAGGATCATAATTAATTAAGGTAGAAAATATGTCGGACAGCTTCGATATGATTTCTGCGGATTGAATGATGGATGGGAAAATAATAAATAATAAAATGATTTAAAGCATCCGAGGATTAAAATTGTAATTACGATGTTCATAAAATCATTAAAACCTTTAAGTCTTGAAATCCTGAAATTTCCTAAAAGAGTGTTATTGAAGAAATTTTATTTTTGTATTTTTGTATTTTTGTATTTTTGTATTTTTGTATTTTTGTATTTTTGTATTTTTGTATTTTTGTATTTTTGTATTTTTGTATTTTTGTATTTTTGTATTTTTGTATTTTTGTGTTTTTGTATTTTTGTATTTTTGTGTTTTTGTATTTTTGTATTTTTGTATTTTTGTATTTTTGTATTTTTGTATTTTTGTATTTTTGTATTTTTGTATTTTTGTATTTTTGTATTTTTGTATTTTTGTATTTTTGTATTTTTGTATTTTTGTATTTTTGTATTTTTGTATTTTTGTATTTTTGTATTTTTGTATTTTTGTATTTTTGTATTTTTGTATTTTTGTATTTTTGTATTTTTGTATTTTTGTATTTTTGTATTTTTGTATTTTTGTATTTTTGTATTTTTGTATTTTTGTATTTTTGTATTTTTGTATTTTTGTATTTTTGTATTTTTGTATTTTTGTATTTTTGTTTTGCCTTTCTTACTAAAGAAAGGTATAGGTTTTACTTTAAGCCAGGACGTCATTTCCATCTTCGTAAATATGTCGATTCAGCATGAATTTTAATCGGAAAAATCGTCAAAAAATCACACTGCATCGATTTTCGACGCTCTATCGATTCACCTTGACAGAACTCGTCTATCTCCAACCCTCGAATTTTGAGAAAATAAATTCCGTGGAGGTCGAGTGATGTTCGTATGTGGTAAAATTTTGCTAAATTTTGT